>NC_056726.1:492302934-492605434 GCF_019279795.1 Protopterus annectens
TGCCTCTGCATCATCTAAGGGTATATCAGTGATATCATGTCTGTGTGTAGTTATTTAATCCATTTCATATAGGCAACTGTGTGGTGTGCCATACACAGGTGTCGGACGTGACGTTGATAGGTTTCATGTTGTACAACGTTCAATCACCATATGAGGTTGACTCAGTGGTATGGTCAAACAAGACAAATGTCTAGCACGGGTCAGGAATGCTATCTTCTCTTGCAGCAGACTGACCGCAACTGCATGAGACATTCTCACAGTGAGAGGGTGGTCTAGTAACATTACGGCCGGGGCCTGTACTGCCATGGGTGCTACAACAACTGCCTGAACACAATGTGGCACTGACCATGCCACAGTGTCCGACTGCAATGAGTAGTAAGCTATGTAGCGTTGCTTACTTCCCTGCTGTTGCATCAAGACTGACGTTATATATCTCCGCTTACAATCTACGGTCTGACAACATGTGTTATGATTATTCAGGAGACCTACTACAGCTGTTGAGGCTATCAATCGTTCTAGTCTGCGGAACGCTGTTTCTGCTACTGTAATCCAGTGTAGTATGTGTTGTGCTGCCATAGGTGTATTAAAGATTAAGGCAAACAATACAGCGGATTCCAAAGCATTATTTGGTATCCAGATTTGACAAATGTTAGTCGGCCCAGACAGGACTTCATTCCCTTCTTGTTAGTTGGCTTGGGTGCTTATGATATTGCTACCTTCCTATCGTCATGTGATGTTCTACCCTAGTGGCATACCACATATGCCGGTAATTGACCTGTATTCTCTGTAGTTGCAATTTATGCTTGCTTACTTTATGTCCCTGTTCTGCTGAATATCTCAATAATGCTATTGTATCTTCCATACATTGCTGCTGGGTAGGGGCCGCAAGCAGAATATCATCCACATAAAGTAGAACTTGACTGGCCCAGGGTGGAGTTAACACCGGAATGTAGCTAGCCATCTCCTGTGGGAATATCATTGTACTTTCACAGTATCCCCGCGATAGCAGGGTATGGCTGTGTCTGTCACCCTGACTGTACATGCAAATCAATACGGACTATGTGGATGTATAGGTATTGCAAAGGGAGCATAGCTTATATGTACCACGGTAAGATACTTCTGTATGGTTCATAGCATTGAATATAGTGTGTGGGTCTGGCACCAACGCTACCCTAAGTATTCTTACATGATTTACAGCTTGTACATACTGTACCATCCGCCATTCCCCTTTTGGTTTCCGATCAGAAGATACAGGGGTATTGCATGGTGAATAGCGATTACTTTGTGGATGGGGAATTCCCTCTATAACTTTACAGATATCTTCTGGTGTCCACGGTCTATACGCTACGGGGGTTGGGTCCTGGCCTTCCTGTCCTGCATGAGGGTTCGGTACTTCAATTAATTGACAGATATCCTCACTCTGTTTTAGTGACTGTCTTCTTACTCGGGTGTCCCTAGGTATGTTACGTGTTCGGGATGTGGTTTCAATAGCTTCTGTTACATTTGTTCGTTGTGCTACCTCTGTTGCCACAGGATAACGTGTGGGGACTAGCGTGCCCTCCCGCTTCATATCCTGGATGTGGTATCGGAGGTGGTAGGGGGTTGTGGGGGGGGGGGCTATCGGTACTACTGTATTATGATCTTCTCTGTGTACATATGATGCTTAGCCATTTGTAGTGTTCTGTTCCCTTCGGTACACTACCTCAATCCACCTATGTGCATGACGGATACCCAATTGTCGCTGTTTTGTCGCCTGCACACCTTAGGGCTGCCACCTTTTCAAATGCACAATGTGGGACATTAGTGTTCAGAACGTGTAATTTTCCAGGAAAAGGCATACCCACGGCCAGTACGTAGGACAGGATTTCACTTTTTGCCAGGAGAGCGACCAATTGTTGTAGCATTTCAGTTGCTTATTCTGTTTATTATGATATTTTGCTGTTCCAGATACAAATTTACTGGTTTATGCTACCATTTTGATAGATATCTGGGAAATGTTTGTCCTGAGATATCAGGACATTTGCCATTTGTTCGGTTTGTTTACAGGACACGGCTGGCCAAAGAGGGACTGTCCCTCTCAGGGTGGAACAGGTGTTTACCCTGGAACATGTGCATCACATTTTCAGGGATTACAATGTTTCAGTAACGATATTTTGTGTAATATACCATCAATGTCATATTTATTACCCCATTTTGCTGCGTAACTCACATTATGTGCTCTCTGCGATTGCATATACTTCACGCCACCCGTCAAACGCGGATCACATGATCTGTTTCCTCAATAATCTCCCATATCCTCTACACGACTGCTTACCCTTCTCTCATACCACGTGGTGTCTCCTTCCCTGTATCCACTGTAGTGTCTACAATCACTATTTACTCTGCTGTGTGTTCCCCTGACCTATGTTCAGATTTAACAGTATTTGGATAGGTCTTGACCCGCTATCACAACTGTTAACAGAAACACAATGTATTCTGGTCCCTGATCTACAATAGAGACAAAAGGCAAACACTCCTTACCTGGGCCTCCTGTTTAAGGCTGCACGTTTTCTTCTTGGGATCCAGTTTTCCGCTTTTCAGCCACAGATCAGACAGTAAACAGCCTCTTTACACACAACAATTCAGTCGGAGGTCTTTTCATTCAAGAAGAACCATTTATGCAAATTCTCCTGCGTAGATGTCTAACCAGCCATGCACTCTGACCTGTAGCTTACCAAGGGAATTCGGATTACAAGGATCACAATGTGAAATAAGTTGTTAAAACCAGACTGTAGTTATCAGTAGGCTTTTCTAAGTGACAGCCAATAACACAGGAGGCTCGGGTTCGAAAGTTTTAGTAGTGTACACAGGCAGGCTAAATAATATACAGTCCAAGTATGAGTGTTTTGTCTGACTCTATACAGTAAGCAGTTTCTTTATATAGTGTTTACAATCAGCTTTTGCCCACCTTACTGACGTGGTCGGTCACAGGGCATTTCCATCACTATGGTCCGCAATAGTCTATACATACGTGGGTGCTGGGGTCGTGCTTTTAAAATGTTTTCCCATGAGAATAACACAGCCTTGCAAGGCACCTTGTAAATTACAGTGTCCTTCTGTGATTGTAGCTGTTTCAAGGACCCTAGACTGTTTCGATACAGTGGACAGTTAATTTCTTAATACGTTGCTTTGTCTCTCTGGTAAGGAGTTGTACTGTTATCTTCGATAGAGCTCACAAGGCCATCCTCCTCAGGGGAAGGAGTGATGTTATGCATGTACATACATTTATTGTTCTGTAACCCAGCAAATAATTAATGGTGACAGACATAAGCCTGCTGTACTGCTTACTGCCAGGTTCAGAATTCCATCACACTACAGCTTAGCTTCACCAATTACATGCAGGCATAGTTCTACTGCCATATTGTACGGTACAATTCAATGCATTATATAGTATTTCGAGTCTAAACTGGCACTTCATATGTGTTTCTATATATATTTTTCGAACAACATCCATCCGGCCATATGCATGTTGTTCCGTCCTTTACCTTGACCGTGTGTATTTGTCCGTCCGGCAATGCTACTCTCCACATGTGATGTCCCAGCTTCCCCTTCTTTGCCTGTAGCACCCTGTTAGGATGTCCTGTTTGGTAGGCACGTGTTCCGCTATATGTGATCGACTTCACTGCATAGATAATCATCGATGCGGTGGTCCAACGACCAGACTTGTCCACATGTGTACAGTTATGTGCACCGTGTCGTATGCAAACCTATATGGTTTGGACGGGTACATACTACATGCGGGATGTACACATTCTGCAGACACATTCACATGCAGCCATTTACATAGCTGTACCTGCGGTGGGTTGGTGACATGTGGGTAATGCGTATTTGCCCGCGTGGCATTGCCTAACACAAACATCTTACCACATTTCAGGTATGCACATTGTGTGTGGGTGTATAGCTGCACACGGATGCTAGCAGGTTAGGGTGCAGAGGTGTACATGGGTGGGACTGACATGTACAATGAGGCTATTGTGTGGTACATCTGAATGCATGGGTTCTGCTTCTGGATATTACACTTCAACATACGCCATCCAGTGTATGCAACAGAGACATTGCTGGGTGTGGGATATGTTGCTATGCACATGTTTGCCTGTGTTTGAGGTATCTTGCTTCCTTACTGTTGTTATGTCAACACAGCTACCCGGATATGTACTCTCACTACTGCTTGTGACCATTATGGTTGGCACCTTTTCCAATGCCCATAGTGGGGCATGTTATGTGGAAACTTCTGAAGTTGCAGGACTACACATACCCACGGCTAGGGCAGTTGACAGAACTTCACTTGTTTGCCATACTATAAGCTTATTCTGTAAGCATTTGGGTTCCTCATTTATTTTCTTATGCCATGTCTGTGTTTCATATAGTAATGTATATGTTTTATGCTACTATTACATGTATATTGCGGGAATTTTCTTGGCAGGGGATCGGAGGTCATTTTCCATTTTTCTGATTGTTGCAGGGACACAACTGTCCAATCAGGGACTGTCCATGGCACATTGGGACAGCAGGTAACCCTGGTGACCATGCCCATGTCGCTACTGGGGTTTCCACCTTTTCCAGTTTCCGATCTGGGATATTTCCGGGACTCACATCTGACTTTACAGGCCGACACATACACACGGTCACTATATAGCATAGAACTTCACTTGTTTGCCTAAATATAAGCTTATTGTTGTGGCAATTTGCTTGCTTATTCTGTTTCTTGTGTCATTTAGGTATTTCTGTTACAGAAATAACCAATTCATGCTACCATTACATTAAATACGGGATATCATTGTGTCCTACAATCGTAGCACATCAGCCATTTCTAATACGTTTTTTCGGGACACAACTGGCCATAGAGAGACTGCCCCAACCACAGTGGGACAGGTGGTGACCTTAGTCGCTGCTCCTATGTCGGTGCGGCGCTGTCATGCGGCTGTACACCTTCTCTGAGTGTAACCACTGACGGTGCATTGCGGCTCGAACGCGGTCTTATGCGTATCCTTTGCTCCTTGGACGGGTACACTTATGCCTTCGTGGCTTGTATTTGCTTCTCCGTTAATTTGGGATGGGTACTATGTTGCATACTGTACGTGCGTTTCATTCTGCACGGGACCTGGCTGCTGCCATTACTATTGTGGGCGGACCGTGGCTGTCAGCACATTAGGTTGCTCACCTCATGCCGACTTAGACACGCCTCCAGACGCATCCTTCCTGGGCTCGCTCACGTACACTACGCACGTGTCTGTGATTCCGGTGCACTCTCATTAATATGCATATGGCGCTACTGCGCCGGCTATTCCATGCACCGCCGGCGCAAGCCTTACGCCGGCCTTGCGCTGAGCTTCATGAATCCCGGGGGCTGTTATTGCAGCTGCATTGTTTATCATGTAAGTGTTCAGTTAAAATGTTTCATTATCTTGTATATAGCAAGGTTTGCAATTACTAATGCAAATATGAAGAAGCAATGTTAAACACCTAAATGTGTTATTAAGATGGCACTAGAGAAGCATCCCAAACATTCTCTAGGGTTATATCAAAGGGCTACTTTATAGAATGTACTTTTCTAACTTGTGATCAAAGCATTTTCTTTGAACATTTATTGGTCAGACAGAGTAGAACATCAACAAATTTCCATAATTCCAAAAGGCAAACTATTGCAATAGAAAGATAAGTAAATAAGGCTGTACCCTACAGACTGAACAGCAGTAAGATTGAAGTATATAGATGCAGTTTTTGTATTTATGAGGTGGTCCTGAACTGTATTTGTGAAAGGCAGTGTTAACTGGTTTGTACATGGCTATAGGGATTTTTTTTGCATTGTTTTACGTGCAGTCCCAGTCAATAAAATAATCATGATTTATTTTTTGATTGACTGATTGATTGATTGATTGATTGATTGATTGATTGATTGATTGATTGATTGATTGGGTGCTGCTGCACCAGTGATTTATAATCTGTTTTTTTTTTCAGGGTAAATGTTAGACGTGTAGGTTGCTATACTGCATGTATAAAAGTATTTGAGGATGCTATCGCTGTGTTCAGCTGTGTCTTGATGTATCTGTTTGTCAGGAAAGATGTGTATCATTTGGGTGTCTGGCAGTTGATTCAAGCTTCATGGAGGGAGACGATTAGGGTGAAGTGATCCACTAATTCAGAAGCTTTGAAGGAGCTGATGAATACTGCTCTTTTAAATTCTAGAATATTGTCCATCAAAGTCTATAGATCTGTCATAGCACTTCATCTTGACGAGAAGTCATATTGATGTCTGGAGAGAGTCCAACAGGTCTGAATGCTTAGTACAGAAATACAACAGAAGTTAGTTGAATTGAAAATTACACGGTTTTGGGGATAGGTGTAATTATCACTACTTCCCATCGGTTAGGCATGCAGTTATTGGTTAGTTAGGGGTTTTAAAGGTGCATAAGTGAATGGAAGATGAATTTCTGCAGACAGAGTGAGAAAAAATAGGAGCAGGCCACCTGCACTGAATAGGTTCATAGTTTGGTACTAGGCTATCAGCCCTAGGGCGTATACAAGCCTAGCCATAACAATTCCCTGGATATTTCTTCCCACAGTATTTACTTCCCTGGACCCCTGTCTAGCAGGGCAACTGACATGATCCCCAGGATGAATTTCCTATCTCCCATCCATCCATCAAGGTTCCTTTTGAAGAGTGCCAAAGAGGCTCTCTGCTTGACATGTATGGGCAGTCTATTCCAGAGTATGGAGAGTCTCTGGGTCAGGAACCTATCCCTCCAGCATGTTTTGATCATTGTGATGACAAGGTTTAGATCCCTGGAGCATGTAGCTCTGAGGGATTGGGATTTCTTTAAGTGGAGCATGTCCAACAGCTCAGGGTTTGACATGGCCTTGTATGTTAAGCAGAGATCACCTCTGAGTAGACGATATGCCACAGAGTATAGCTGGAGTTTTTTTAAGTGGTCAGTATAGGGCATCTGCTTTAGGCCTGTGATTCTTTTAGTGAGGTATTTCTGTAGCCTTTCCAGCTGTTGCAGATGTCTTGTGAAGTAAATACCAAAAGGGACTTTGTACTCTATAATGGGTCTAATGAGGGATGAGTACAGTAGGACAATGACCTCCTTTTTTATGGATGAAAAGCCCTTAGTGATGATGTGTGCCACATAGAAGGATTTCCTGGCTATTGTGGCGATGTGGTTATCGAAGGTGAGACCACTGTCCACCTGTGTCCCTAAGTCTCTCATCACACTTTCGGTGTTTAGTGTACTGCCACCTATGTGGTAATTCATGGGTACATGTTTTTTCCCAAAGGAGATAACTATAAATTCCTTGGCATTAAACTTGAGCCCATGACTCTGGCACCAAGCATCTGTTTCTGTAATGCCCTTTTGTAGAATATCCACATCATTTGGGGATTCAATAATGGCTCCCAGTTTGCAGTTATCTGCAAACTTTGTTAGTCAGGGTCCCATAGTGTTGGCTTGTACTTCAGAGAAGTAGATGCCAAACAAGAGCGGTCCCAGGACTGAACCCTGAGGTACTCCACTTGTCACTTGTCTGGAGCTGGATTTGGAGTCAGCTACTTTTACAGTCTGGGTTCTCTCAGTAAGCCAGTTGGCAACCCATTGAGTGATGTAGGGCTTTATCTGATTCCAGAGTCGGGATGGTGTCGAAGGTCATGGCGAGGTCCAGATAGGCTGTGTGGACCGCCTTACCCTCGTCCACAGCTCTGGAGACTGATTTGAAGAAGTCAATCAGGTTCAGAAGACAAGATCGACTCTTCACGAATCCAAACTGGGTGAGGTCCTGTGTTTGAAGGTTGCCAGTGTCCTTGTTTATAAGTTCCATGATAATGCATTCCATGCCCTTGCAGGTCAGGCTCATCAGACTGATGGGACGGTAGTTCCCGGGATTCAAGGTGGATCCCCCCTTGTGGAGTGAGATAAAAGTAGCTGTGCACCACTCAGTGGGCATGAAGCCTGAGGTGAGGTTATGATTAAACATGACACTTAGGTGAGGTGCCAGTTCATTTTGTAATTCATGTAGTACACAGCCCAGGATGTCATCTGGTCCCATGGATACTGTATTCTTAGCTTTGGAGAGTGCGGTTTCTACGTGTGTGCCCGTGATTACTGGAATTTGGCAATCTTTTGGTATTGAGATGGGCCCTTTAGTGGGTGAGAGGGGGGTGAAGTTTGCACTATATCAATCTACCAGGATATTGGCAATATCCTTGGGATCAGTATATGTAATGCCATTCTGTTGCAGCTCAGAGCATATCTAAACATTGCCATTTAAAATTTTTTTTTACTCAATTTTTATTTTGAACATGAAATAATGAATAAATGCATTCTTATTACATTATAGTATCATATCACTTAATAAGTTAACTATATACAAATTTACATTCAGCCTGACATATGAAAATGATGAATATCAAGTCGTACATAAGTAAATAAACTAAACTTACTAATTAATTATTTCAAGAGGAGGTTGGATCTATTTGTAAAGTGTCAATCAATGTTAAAACTTTTTTCCAGTTATTGTTAGATAATGGCATAGGAAACATTCTTAATTCTTTGGTTTCTACTTCCATTAAGGCCGTCAATAAACACAGAAATTCTTCACTGCTATGTACAATAGTAGAGCACCATCTTTTAGTTATAGATTTCCTAGCTATAGCTAGTATTGTCCAGAGTACATAAAGATCATGTTTGCTTAAATAAAGACCTTCAGTTACAATCAATAATATTAAAGCTTTGGTCATCACAAATCTGTCTGTAAAAATCGCGTGCTTAAAATTGTTAACATTTTCCCAAAAAAGGTCTGATTCTTTTGCACTCATAAAAAATATGAGACCAATCAGCTTTATCAATCTGTTGACATCTCCAACAAACCCCATTATTATAAGGATTGACTTTTGAAGTTTTTTCTGGAGTTAAGAAGGATCTATGTAGGAATTTCCAGGTAAATATTCTCCAATATTGAGAACAAGAGGTCAATTTTACTGAGAGTAATATGTCTGATTTATTTTCTGGGGTTAATTGAATTAAACATCCTTTAGTACTAGATTGCCAAGATACAGGTTTGAGTAATGTTTTGTAATTTTTTATTAGATTATATAAGTATGAGGTTCAATGTTCTAGTTTCTCATTATTATATAAGATTCTAAACAATTTGATTATGAATTTAGGTAGAGGTGGAAACAAAGAGTTGTTGATTATCCTACATAGATCCTTGGAATATGTCAACACATTCTGAAGTATCAACCATTCATGAGAGTTCAAATTATAAGTTGACATCATATATTGTATATCTAATACTTGTTGATTATTTATGCACTGCAACCAACAAATCAATGTTCTCTGTTCCCAAGAAATGAATATGTCTCTATGAATTTTATCTGGGAAGTTTTTAGTAATACTGAAGGGAATTAATGTTGTGAGCCAAAGCTTTAGATCCATGTTCATATTTATAAATTTTCTAAAGTGGTTAAATAAATTATTTATTAGATTTGTTTTGGTTAGTATAGTTGTATTATATTGCAAATTTAGAATCAATGAGTACCATATTATATTATATTTACCACCAGTAATAGTATTTTTAAGTAATTTGTTTTCATTTATTATTATAGTTGGGTGTAAAAATTTCCAGTTGGATGAATAACTAGGATTAATCCATTCAATCACAGTAGATTGACTCTAATGTAAGATTCAATATACGGAAAATGTATTCCTCCCTGATCCCACTGTCTAATATGATGGGTGTATGCAATCTTATTTCTTTTCGGATACCATAAGAACTTTAGAAGTATTGCTGTTATTTTCTTAAAATAGTTTTTTTCAGGAATTAACATAGCAGCTTGTACTATATACAAAATTTTGGGAAGAAGAACCATTTTGATCAGATGTAATCATTCTTCAAACACTATGAATAGGTTATTATATTTGAACACTAGATTATCCATTGTATCTATGACCCTTTTATAGTTAATGTTCATTATATTTTGTGTATTCTCACTCAAAACTATCCCCAGATATTTTAATGTTGCTACTTGTTCACCTATGGTATGGTTCTTGTGCACTTGTATATCATTTATTTTATTTAATAATAAATATTTGGACTTTTGGTTATTAAAACAAAGTCCTGAAATCTTATGAAATTTGTCTATCAAGATATCTAATTCATCTAAAACCTCTTCTGAGTTCAGTAATGTGAGAGGTATATCGTCAGTGAAGAGCATAATCTTAGAGTTATATTGTTCAAATATATTTATTCCTTTTATCTTTGGGTTATTTCATATTAAGATAGCCAATAACTCTAAAGCTAATGCAAATAAGATGGTGACATAGTATAACCCTGTTTAGTCCCTCTTGTAATTTGTATTGCCTTTGAAGTGAAAGGTCCTATTTTAATATAAACTAAATTATTTTCATAATTTTTTTAATGATTGTAATAAAAGAGGGAGGAAAGGAATATGCTTCAAGAATTTTAAGCAAATAATCCTAATTTAGGGAGTCAAATGCTTTTTTCAATATCCAATCCAATTATTAATGCTTCTATATTTTCCTTATTTAAATAAGCAATCAATGTCAAAATCCTTTTAATGTTGTCATGTGTGTCTGCTTTGAATAAACCCAGTTTGGTCATTATTGATTATTTCATGTAGTTGTTTTTTATCCTATTTACCAAGATAGACATAAATATTTTATAGTCAAAGTTTAACAATGAAATTGGCCTATATGAACTACAATAACTAGCTTCTTTATTTTCTTTTAGAATGGGTATGATTAAAGAATATTTCCATGAAGGTAGAATTATTGCATGGGCATGAATTTCAATTAGTGTTTTATGTAGTAATGAGGTTATATTTTCTGGAAATAATTTATAAATTTCGGAAATAAGCCATCCATTCCAGGAGACTTACCAGATTTACTTTCTTTAATTCTATCAGCAACTTCATTGTATGTGATGGGTTTTTGTAGAGTCCCTTGAAAGCTTTCAGGGATTGGTTTAATATTAGATATATTTTCTAAGCTAAGGTGATTTGTTGTAGTTTTCTTGCTTTTATAATGATTTGTATAATGACATTTGAAAGCATATAGTATATCTCCTATTTCTGATACTTTCTTATTTCTTTCCTCATGTAAGATATTAATAATACAATTAGCTTTAGATTGCATTTTGACTTTAATTGAAAAATTAAGTAGATGCTTTGGAGAAGTCGCATACGAATTTATCTTTAACTTTTCCATGGCTAAGTTAGTTTTATGATTTAATATCTCACTAAATATTTTATTTAAGTCATCTATTATTTCCTTATTTTCAATCAAATTAGTGAAATGTTGGGATTAATACAATGTATGTTTGTTTTATCTCTTGTAGTTCTGATTCCCATTCCTTGATTTTATTTTCATACCAACCGATCACTTTCTCATAAATGTAAGCTTTATTTTATTTTTTTTTTTATTTTATTTTACATTTGTTGACCGGGCTAGTCTGGCTGGATACATGTCCATTTTCAGCAGAGGCCCGAGGAGAAAAGCTCCACTATATACTAGTAACTTACAATAAACAAAAAATATACAAAACATATAAGCAAATAAAGGAACAGTATCATGTAGTATAGTAACAATGCAGAAGCAGTTTAACAAGAACTAAACAATAGTGAGGAATCATTATCCCATAATATTTGCAAGAGTAGGACTGCTAAAAAATGAAGAAGAGAGAAAATAGTAACACATAAAGAGTCTATAAATATTTACACCATTAACAAATTAGGATAAAACATGTTGTGCCGGGGCACTAGTTTTAGGATAGAGATTTGCACAGAAGTGATCAGCATCTAGGTTAAATAAAAGGAGAGATGACAGGTTGCAGTGATATATCAAGTATAAGGAGAATAGATAGTATAGGAAAATTAATAAGCAGGTGGGTCGCTAGGTGCACTACACTGGAGGGATAGAAGTAGTGATAGAGGCAAGTAGAAGTGAATGGAGAGGACTGTAGAGAGGGATTGTTTGCTGAGCTCAGTCAGGATTAGAGCAGGGGCATAGCTAGTGGGATTGAAAATAGTTTCTTAGTTGTTTTTTGAAAAGGTGAGATGAGCCTAAAGTGGTCAGTTCTATTGGAAGTTTATTCCAGTATGAGCCAACAGCATTAGCAAATAAGGAGTCACCTGCTTTATTATGAGATTTGAGAGTAGCTACTAGAAGTTTGCTGGCTGAGCGAAGGGAAGTAAGATTTTTGTATGGGGCAATGAGGTTATTAAGTATGGGTGTATTAGAGGGGTAATGGAGAATTTTATAAATGATGACTAATTGATGTAGGAGAATTCGATTTTGAAGTTCAAGCCAGTTAAGGTTTTTGAGATTAAGACAATGGTGAGTACGGAATGGGGAACCTGTGGCAAACCTGGCAATACTATGGTAGGCTGTGACAAGTTTCTGAAGGTTAGCTTTTGAAATGTTGATAAACGATGGAGAGGCATACAATAGTGTAGAGATGAGATGTGTTTGGGCAAGAGACACTCTGGTGGTTGCAGTAAGAAAGGGCTTAAGTCTATAGAGGACACCTATCTTTTTATTAACAGCCTTGATGGTTAGATCAATGTGGCAGTCAAAGTTTAGTTGATTGTCTATAGTAACACCTAGTAGTTTAGTGGAACAATCAGGTCTAATGATAGTGCCATTGCCAGACACAATGGAAAAGGAGATTGGGGCAGATTTAAGGGTTGGGGTGAAAAGTAGTAATTTGTTTTTTTTGGGATTAAGGAGGAGACAGATATGTTGGAACCATTTTACTGCTGCCGTAAAGACTTTTTGGGTGGAAGAGTGAAGTTCTTCTGGAGATAAAGCAGAACAGATGAGAGTTGAATCATCAGCATACTGAATACAAGTGGATGTCGGGAGTAAAGTAGACAGGTTATTTATAAATATGGAGAAGAGGAGGGAACCTAAGATGGATCCTTGAGGGACACCGATAGTGACTGGGAGCTGAGAGGATATATGGCTGTCCCAAGGACTGCTTGTTTTCTATTTTTCAAATAAGAGTCAGACCAACTTTAAGTTAGTCCCATACCATGGCTATGTTTACTTCTGAATTGTAGTTTAAATCTATAAAGAAATTGAGTTCCTTCACTAACCATTGCTTAAATTCTTTTATTTTTGTAATGTACGCAGGAATTCTAGCTATAGATGCTAGTGGTTTAAAATGTACTTGCATTTTTAGAATTAATGAGTTGTGGTCTGATAGAGGACATGAGATTATTGAGAAAGAGTTAATTTTTGTTTGAAGGTCTTGAGAGATGTATATTTTATCTATCCTGGTTTGGGTGCCAAATCTATAATCTTGGTGAGAGAATAATAATGAGTTATTATCTATAACCTTAAAGGTGTCTATCAATTTTAGAGACTCAGTCCATCTTTTTAATAGTTTTGCAACAGCTATTAAATGCAGAGATTTTTTATTAGTGGTTTCAGAAGTATCAGTAATACAATTAAAATCCCCTCCTATTATTAAATTGCCTTTAGATATATTTGTAATTTGGTCTAGATGTTAATTAACTGTTCCCATTCCAATACCAGGAAACCAGTATGGGTTTACTAGTGTCCACAACTTATTTTTATACTTCAAGATGACTATAGCTAGGAGACCATCATTTTCCACATATGTATGTAATACTTCAGGGATTAAGGAATTCATTCTCCAAAAAATTGTTACTCCCCTTTTTTTAGTTTTAAATTTGGAGCTTGCTAAGGTCATCTAATTACTTGGGTTCCAAATGAAAACATCGTTATTTTTGAAGTGAGTTTCCTGAAGAAGAATTATTTGAGGTCTATTTAGTTTTAGGTATTTCAATAAGTTGGATATTTTACTTGGACTATTTAGGCCATTACTGTTTAAAGATAATATAGAAAGGTCCATATCAGTTATTTTATAGAAACATTTAAAGTGCCATTATACTTTCCAGGATCATCCCCTTTTATATTAGTAAAATTATTAGTTTGTAAACATTTATCACTTTCATTAAAGCATATTATCACTAAAGTAGTCAACATATTTAAGTCAGGCTTGAAAAAACTAATTAACATAATAAAAACTAAAGAAAATAGTAAAATGAAACTAGTTAGAACATTAACCCCTATCTACCATGGAATAAAATGCATTCCTAGTCCTACAGATAAATACATCTGAAGAACTAACAGTCTAACTTCCATTTTCCAATCATTAGAGCTCCATATATACACACTATTAAATATTAAAGAAGTCTATTGAAATAGTTAATATTATGTTTAAAAACATTCAGTATTAAAAACAAAACTCAATATATACATTAACGTCTATATGATTACCATGTGAACATATTGACTTATGCACTTTTGTTATACAGGACATTATAGTTGTTCAATTTGCTTGAAACAACATATGTTTCCATATTATATATAATAATCATTTGTTTGAAACACATAAATTATTTACATTCATGTACACATATATTCAATACTCTTTACTTCTCATAGTCAACAACCACAGCTTTAAAAAAAGCTGTTCATTAAATCTAGCAGGTGCTTTCGAAAGTATTTCAAACAAAGAGGTAACTATTAATTACTATATATATAAAACAGGTGTTTAATTTTAGCTATGATGGGTTTGCACAGGAAGCTTATGAATTGTCCTTACAAATGACTGCAAGATGACAGTACTGTGTATGTGTTTCTGAGTATTTATAATATTCCGAATGTTTAGTTTACTAATATGATAAATTTGTTAATTATGTTTCAAACATCCAACTTGTTAAACTTTTTTATACTCGTTTATAGAATAAAGTAAGTAAAGATTTCTAAACTGCTTCCATAAAATATGTCTGTGCTTTGAAACTAGAAGTGTATTTGTAGCCAGTCAAATTCTGCATGTTGCTCTGGTAATAATAAACAGACCAATAGTTGGAGAAAAGAAAAAAAAAACAAAAAAAAAAAACTGCGAAGAGCATATGTCACCCGAGACCTGTAGTCTTAAAATCTTCATTCTACTTTCACGAGCTGTTATTTCCCTGTTCAAATATCTCACTAAGAAACTCTGACAGTAAGTTCAGGCATTCCCATTAGAGGATCACCAAGCAGACTCCGTATACCCTATGGGGCAAGTCAGCATCCCCTCTCCCAAACAGAACATATACAGTATTGTGACCCAAGCAACTGGGCCATGACAATCTTAAATCGAACCACAAGACATCGACACCTTTACTATGATAGTATAGTCAACTTCTTTTCCCAAAAACAGGAAAAGTTTATTATTCAAATCCAGTATTCTCCATGAAAGCACATCTTAACATCAGCCATATATTAGCTTCCGCTGCACTCACCCACAGAATATCTCCCCAGACCAATGTTGGCCATTCCCGAGTAATCCAGTTCCATATCATCAGCGGAGCACAAAACGACCATTGTTCAGTCACAATCAGAGCAGTCCCAATGATAACCAGAGCCAGCATTAGAAATACAGTGTTAACAAGCATCTCCTTGAAATGAGTGAAGAATCATAACAAACTCCCCTTTAATACAACGTCATTCACTCCGTATGCCATTAAAACTACCCTAAGTTGCCATAACAATAAGCAACATTTCCAGCTTGTATTACTTAAACTAAGTACTGAAAGGAAGTCAGTGGCAATCAATCAGTCTGTACATGTATAGAGGTTCTCTCAGTGGACTGTTGTGAAGGCGTTTAGCAAGTAAGCACAAACACTAGATGGATGAGATATTCTGCAAAAGCATAGTTTTGAATGCAGGGTAGTGCTGCAAAAATTTAAAGAGGAGTTGCAAAAGCAAGGGAGTACTAAATGTATCACTTGCACACACAGACAAGAAGGCGCAACCCCACCCCCAGAATAAATGAAACGGTGAATGGCACTTAACTGATATCATTATTTAGAAGCATTAAGCAGTCTTTTACAGAAAGTTACCATATCTATCTTTCTATATAGATGAGGATATATATATATAGATATAGATATCATTTACACACAGTAGCAGTAAATCGCTATGGTCACTGAACAGTGAAAAGTCAATAGCATTCAAAAACAGAAGCAGCACTATTACACATATTGGAATGAAATATTCACTAGTCTGCCTCACGTAAGAGGAACTGAGTAGGTAGCAACTAATACATGTCCAAGGATCCATACCTAACGTTTAACAATGAGCAAATGAAAATATTTGCAGTAAGACATTGCAAGATCATTGCATCACTGAGTGCTTCAGATGCAGAAGGAATCTTGCCTACACAAAGCTGCGCAGATTATGAGAGGACCTTTAATAAAAATACTTTCCCCACTTATTCCCTAAATATAAAGCCTACTATGATTAATGAGTTCCTGTTCTTTATGATGTGTAATCACTGACATAGTCCTCCTTTCTGTACTTGGAATAGGTTATGGTTATCCAAGCTGATGAGTATTTCAAGTGCAAGCATCAGGGACATAAACCACTCTATTACTGCTGTCTGTTTATGTTAAGATTTTGTTTCGCTGAGTCAACATGCTGAGGTTTTTATGTTCATTGTTTTCAGCATTTCTTCTTCCTGTACCAAACTGCCTTCTGTCAGCTCCCCTAAATCTTAAAACATTTGATAATGTATGTTATTTAACCATCTCCCTGCATCCTCACCACTACCTTTATCAATACTACCTCTCATTTATGTATTTATTGGCAAACTGTCATTTGCTGGCTGCATTTACATATTTGGAATATCAATTTCTATGTTTCATGAATCTAAATCTAGGACACACCCTGCAGGTGTTTGTTTTGCAAAACAAGAACTAGAAAAAATGTCCAGGTCTGCACCTTCCCCTGTGTTCTCTTCTTTAACCTCTTCAGCTTGTTTTTGCCCTATTTAACTTTTTGCACTTATGTTTCATAGTACATCCACTGATCATGTAATGGTTAGTTTGTGTTACATTACTTCCTGACTGCTACTTGAATCAGCTATTTTAGGCTACCTCACATTATAATATAATCTTTAGTCCAGCTGTATGCCTTAATTCATAACAGTACTTTGACTGTACTCAGCCTCTGCTAGGCCATGTCATTTTCTGTGTCTAGCTATGCTAACTAACCATAATTGTCTAAAATTAGGTCAGCTACAGGAGTTTGGGACAACTCCCTTCCACAGAAGTCTGGTGTTTCTCTGGCTGAGGTACAAGTACTTATTTGCTGTCACATCTGAGTTTCCTTAAATAATGATCTATGAATCATCCATGTAACTGGATCATGGCTGTGAAACAAGTTTCTGATTCTCATCTGCTGTTTTTGAATTCAGGCTGTCTGCTTGTTGCAAAAGAAAGAATAGTTATATTTAATAAATGATACAACACAATTTCATAAATATTGTTACAAATGCATCCTAGTTAACAATTAAATACTGTGACTTAAGCAGGTTTCTGTGTGTCATCTTTTGAATTTTTTTCCTTGCTTGAAAGTTGTCTGCCAGCATTTTTTAATGATTTGGTTGTGGAGTTTTGCTGAAAGACTAAAATGTATACAGCTTGTGGTTATTTCACTTTTGCGTGTAAGTATGAACTGGAAGGATAAACATATAAACAAACCTACAGATGTAATGAACATTGATAAAAAGTGCTGTTCACAAACATATCAGACCACTGTGACTCTGATGTGAAACTGGAGTTTTAGTAATTGTAAAATTTAGAGACAAGCTTTATCTTAAAGTGACTCCATTCAGTTGAACACCGTGACAGAGTGGTAGGGAAGTATGGTGATTTACTGGTGCAATTTGGTATTATGATCTGCAATTCAGCCCATAAGATTTATTTCTCAGGGTATTCTGGTTTACTCCCACATCCGAAAAATATGTTGGGTTACTATGCATATATCCGTTATATTTATTCCTACTCTTGTGACCATAGTTATGGGTGAAAAGGGCCCAAGAAGGATAAGTTCACTTATCCAGTGACAAAACAAAACAGACAAAAACAAGCAAGCAAATAAATAAACAGCCAAATACACAAATAAATAAAAAGTAATACAAATGATAATAAACATAAAAACACAGTTACTTTCTAATATGCATGAGTCCAACTTGAATATCATATTCTTAAATATTGCAAAGCTGTTAAGTTTATTATAACTGAATTTTAAAATCTGCATTGTGTAGTGTAAAGTGAAATCCTCTTAAAAAGTTAAGACGTGACAGATTATATTCTAAATTTGATTAATAATTTCAAGGAGGAGATCCAGAGACCTCAGAGACAAAAAGAAACGGAAAGGTGTGTTAGCCATTTTCCTTATCAAGCATAATATTGTGGTAAATTGGGTAAATTAATTAAAACAGCAGACTACAAAGTGTGTAGGTCTCTTTTTTTCACAGCAGATCCATGCTGTTGACATTCTGGGCTGCATTAAATGAGCAGGCAGGTTACTCTTGACATATGTGAATATCTTGGACTGTCTCATTATGCAAATGTTTCTGCAATCCACAGGAAAAAATTCCTGTGACCTATACGGACAGTGCAATTCTCTCACTCTCTCTCTCTCTATATATATATATATATTATATATATATATATATATATATATATATATATATATATATATATATATATATAAAGATAGATAGATATATAGCTATATACACACACACAACCTCAAAACAGGTTACATACCAAGTGAATTTACAGCTAAAACAGTCATTGCCATAATCTAATATGCAAAGTCATGGAACGAATTATCATGGAAATGATCGACAAGGATATTGACAACCAACAAACACTGTACCCATCCCAGTTTGGCTTTGTGAAGAGCAGGTCTTGACCACTCAACCTGGTAGACTTCCTTGAGAGAGTCACCATGGCTATGGGTATGGGAAAAACAGTGCACACCATCTATCTCAACCTGGCGAAGGACTTCTATACAATACCCCATTCACATATTGTTGACAAACTCTTAGAACTAAGAGTAAATCCCTACATAACTTGCCAGAATACTGGCTGGCTCACAGATAGGACCCAAGAAGTCAGAACTGGCAAGATCATTTCCACCAGGAGATCAATCACCAGTGGAGTACCTCAAGGCTCTGTGTTAGGCCGTTTCTTTCTTTGGCCCTTGTTTCTCAGAAGTCAAGGCTGATGATGTCAAAGGCTTCTGGCTCACCAAGTTCACAGATTACTGTAAATTGGGAGCCATCATAGATTCACCCCATAACACAAACATACTACAAGAGGGTCTGACACAAATAAATGATTGGTGCCATAACCACAGATAAAAATTAAATATGAAGAAATACATTATAGTGCCTTTTGGAAAGTTGTCCCCCCAGTCTAATTACTCCATTGATAAAATACCCCTAAGAGGTGACCAAGTAGTTAGGGATTTGGGAACATATGCTGATAGACCAGCATTCAGCCGTGATAGTAAGGAAATCGGTTTACTATCAAAATATTGGGAATGAGGTTTTCTTTTATTTATGCTACCAATGGATGTTGTCAATTAACATTATTTACATTTAATGAAAATGTCTAAAAGTCCGCAACACCATATTCGACATTCGTGATTTACACAAATTTCTGATATCACAATACTGCTTGAATTCCATGTGTTCACATGTGCTGAATGCTGGATTCAATACCATGCCATGTCTCACACACTATATATGAATGAATTATGGCAAAATACTCACACCATATCTGCAGTAGATCCCGCATTGCAAACCAAAGTCAACTGTGACATTACGCATTCCAAACCCAGCGTGTCAAACCATGATCACACATCCCTAAATGAGTTCTGTACATTCAGTGACAATAATAATTGAGTATGCACACAGAAATTAATCCAAGCTCCTCCATAATGTATCTTACAGTATCTGCAATGAAGTAGTACAGTTCTTATTTACAAACACTGTAGGCGTGAAAATATTTTACATTTGTATTTAAAACACACAGCAGTTACAACTTAAAATGAGCACTGTTGAGCAACTAACTCATCTAATCTCCTTGCAGTTAAATTTTCTTTATGGCCTAATAGGCATTCAAAAATATATTCTTTATCAAGTGATCACCTTCGTTCTGGAGAAGATGGCAAGCAACTCATCAGTCTGCTAAGTAAATCTTCAACATGGTTCATCTCAAGCTGTATTGCATGCAGAACATCCAGCTTAAATAATCTCTGTTTACTGAGCAAACTCCTGACCTCCCTCCACTGCATTCTGACTTCTGGGATAACCTAAGCCACATGTATCCCACTGATTCCAGAAGGCAACATCAAATAAGGTAGGATGTTGATGCCCTCATGTTGTATCTCCTAGGACTGCCAATAATATTGTTATATTTGAAAAACGTACACAGTGTCAAACCTTTTTCTGGCATGTCCTGCTCAATATCAAGCATTGTACTGAGGATGTTATCTGGGTGTATGAATGTGAGTTCAGGTATCTATTTACACAACACTGCAAACTGCATATTACTTCCAAACTCTGATAACAGATGTAAATTTTGAATCTGATGCCATACAATCTGGCATAAATGAAACCAACAACCTTTAGCAGTACTCTCACTTAAATGTCATCTGATGGAGTTGACATCCCCCTTCTCGAAATTGCTGAATATCATGCATGGTTTAAAGGATAGACTATAGCAATCACATAACCGCAGAACACATTGCCAAAACTGGTCATAGCAATCTTACAATTTATTGGGTATTATACCAAATACAGCCGGCACAGTCCTTTTACATTCATTACTTTGTAAACTGCAATGTATGCTGTATACCTGCTTACTTTCAGCATTACTAATACGAAATGTACCATCAACCAAAATGTACTCCGATTCACATAACATCTTCAAATTTAATTCAGTTGTTATAATTACAGCACCAACTCTGGCATCCAACATAATTGCGTGCTTGACAATGAAATCTCCATTCTTAATTGTCAAGTGCTCATCTCTAAGTTGTTTCAATGACTGCAGATCGATGAACATACTTTTATGTTTCTTTTGTCTCACCCTATTTACTAACTGCTTCAGGGCTGCAGTGTTAGGTAAAGTATTAATTACACAGGTGGATGTACTGGCTAACACTTCTGAGACAATATTATATGGTTCTTCTACAGAAGTGTGTGCCCATCTTTTAATACTGTCACACACATTACATTCCTCAACTTTCAAACATCATAATGACCGTTACTTTTTTCTAACCAGTTACCATCAATTGTCACATCAGCAATACATTGTCCTTTAAATTTATCCTTCGCCTTACGTACAAAACACCAATACATTCATGATTTGTGTGTTTTTTCTTGGTAATACTGATATCCATCTACAAATAATAATTCCTTGCCCTTTTGTGAAGTTATGGTGCCATACACCTCACCAACTGTACCAGGTGGTTACATATCATTCACTGCATCCATATTGCTCTGAGAAATACAGTACAAAAACTTTTAACATCAGCAAACAAATAAACATATACATTTCACTGTACAATTGCAGCATTAGCTTACCATTGAGTGAAACAGTGTTGCCTCCAGCAAACCTCACAGTGCAGAATCCAATCACATTTCCTCTATTCCACAAACTGTACTATATTGCTATGCATTTGTTACGTATGAACAGCAACTGCATGTGCAAATGCTGAATGCTTAGGTAAGCCTATGAACTGCCTTGCTCATTAACCACTAGAACATACATGGACATCTAATGGTGAGAACCTGCATTGTAAAAGTTAATATCGATGCTTTGCATAAGAAGACAGGTACTCCAGCAAATAGCAACCTACAAGTAATGGCCACAAACCAGTCATTCATATCCATAAGGCATGTAGAGATGTACTGTGAGCAATAAACTGTTGTGTCCTGTGGTGATATTTCATGGTAGAGGCACATCAGTGTACACGTTTAAATCCTTACGACCATGACTGTGATTTACTACATCTGCAGATAGTTAACAATAAAGATGCACTATATATTTCCCTGTCTAACATTCACAACTAGTTATATGTCAACACATGTGAACCTCTCTATGCTTGAAAATCCCTTATGATAGTGCATGCATTTACTTACTTACATGGAGATTATTCATTCCAGTATGTCTAATGATGATAATGCCTTAAAACTATTGGTTTAATACCATTTCATCACAACTACATTACCGAATTCACAAATAACAATTGTTAAAGCATGTTCGCTATAGTCACCATTTGACCAAATTTTAAAACAATATATTGGTACCTGATGGATGCGAGTTTGAACAAAACACAATCAACCAACATTCAATATTTTGATATTAAACCAAGGAAATCATTCTGTGTCATCCAGCTCATAAGAAAAGGTATGGCATTTAGCTTTAAGGAAGTTATAATACCATGCTACTCAGCCCTTATCAGACTCATCATCAAATGCAATGCCTCCTTTGGCATGTACCTAACTAGGCACCTGCAACAGTTGGAATACCCTCAATGATTACTCACCAGGAGAATCTAGGGTATGAATACCCTGTGATACACAAGTTACCTTAAGGCCCTGTCTCTTTACTCATTCTCCTACAGGTTCCTGAGAGGTGATCTTTCACTGGCATATAAGGCATCCTCAGATCCAGCTCTTATGGACCTCTTGCACATCTGCAAAACAAACAGCACTTGGAACACTAGATCCAAGGATATGACCTTTGTCTGTGACATAGACTACTGTCATGTCTTGTGGAGAGACTGATGTGTGTCTCAGAGGATCCCTGCACTATGGAACAGACTCCCCATCCAGGTGAAGCAGAGTTAATCCTTGACCCTTTTCAAGCAAAACCTTGGTCATTGGATTGGAAATTGTAAATTCACCCCTCATCTGATCCACATGTCTCTGACAGATAAAAGCCCACAGTAAGTTAACTAATCACAAACTAACATATCCTCCCCCCCAGACAACCCTTAACTGCCTCATTATAACATGCCCTCACCATATAGGTGCCCAATGTACAAGAGGACAAAACTGGGTTGGGTTTCATAGCTAGGCTTATAAAGACCCTGGTGGTCGATAGACTAGTACAAAGTCCTAAACATATATGTCAGTGATCTTTATCTGTACCAGTACTGCTCCAAATGAAAAGCAACAGGACACTGCTGTGTTAATAAAACGTAGATAAAATTTAATCCAACATAGACAGATAAAACACAGGTAAGCGCTTTCGGGTTACACCCTTCATCAGACAAAGATACATTCTTCAAACAACATTTTTAAAAGATGAAACAACCAATGGCATCTAGTGAAAAACCCGCCTATTTTGGAGGGTGGGTTTAACTGGAATGACATCATTTAATCCTGGTATCCTATGTGCCATAAACTCTATGATCCACCTTGATTCAGCCAAAGCTGTCTGATGTTTTACATCACCCCCCCCTATTGTTTGGTTTGATGTTAACAATGGCCCTAAATTTAAAACTATGTGTAGGATTACCACTGATGTGCCTGTATAAGGCATTACTTGGGTCACTATTCCTGATGCTACTCAGATGTTGCAAGATTCTGACCTTAAACATGTTGTTGGTCATTCCAACATAAAAACAAGGACATTCAACACATTCAACTAAGTACACTATGTTCATAGTCCTACATGTGGCCCTCCCTTTTAAATGAAACACCTTCCTAGTTACTGGATGTATAAATGTGGTTTCTTTATTAATATAACTGCAGGCCTTGCATATCCCACAGGGAATTGTTCCTGCAGTGAACTTCAGAGATCCACCTTGACCACTCATCATCTTTTCCTTGCACAATAGATCTTTAAGATTCCTGTTTCTCCTATATCGGAAACTGGGACTATTGTCAACAATGTCCCTTAGTCCAATATCACTGGTTAAAATATTCCAGTTGTTTTGTATAATCCTATTAATGTCATTTATGTTACTGCCATATGTGAACATCAGTTTAGGACCCATTTGCACACATGCATTATTGTCAATCGATGATTCCCCTCCATATGTTCTCATTAACCAGGGCTTATATCTGGTCCGTCTTAATTTAACACTATCATCAATAACACGATGTACCAGTCTTTCATTGTAGCCTCTATCCTTAAAACATTTGTCTAGTTTATCCAACTCTTCATCAAATTGTGTATCCATAGCACTCACCCTGGATATACGGCTAACCTGCCCCTTTACAATATTTGGAAATACGTGTCGGGGGTGCATGCTGTCATATGACAGCAAAGTATTTTGCCAACACTCTTTCCTATATAAACTAGAAACAAAACCTTCCTGTGTCTGTTCTACACAAACATCCAAAAACTCTATATGGGTATAGGATGTTGTGGCAGTAAATTTCAAGAATGTGGTGGTGGAGTGGATATAGGAAAGAAAGCGGTCAAATAAATTACAATCTCCATTCCATAAAATAAAAAGACACTGCATGGTATAATGAGAAAGTAAAAAATATGTTAACAGATGACACTTATCTAGAGATTAATCCCCTAGGTGTTAGATTAGTCATTGATAAGGTGCACCAGCGTTTAGGGTCTTTATTGAATGATATGAGGATTACACCTGATACACATGAATTTCTACGGGTGGATAAACCGGTCACACCAGTATTTAAGGCTCTGCCTAAAATACACAAATCCCTAAGTGACCCACCCCTGCGACCTATAGTGTCTGGCAGGGGTTGGGTCACTGAGAACATATCGATATGGTTGGAAGCCACTCTCAAACCACATATGGAATGGATAGATAACATACTAGTGGATACAGGACATTTTCTGAGGATTCTGGGAGGTATAGTTAGATCCAATGGAATGAATGGACTGTTAATGATTACAATGAATGTTAACAGTTTATTCACTGTCATCCCAAATGAATATGGTATAACAGCAGTGGGTGAGCTTCTTGCAAAGCAAGATGTGGATTCACATAAAATTGAATTAGTGTAGGATTTGCTGACACTTGTCTTGGAAAATAATGTGTTTATAGGAGCAGGTTTGATATACAGACAAGCGCAGGGGGTAGCCATGGGCACCCCCTGTGCAAACACCTACGCCAATTTGGTTCTCTCCAATTGGGAATCCTCCACAATTCTGAACAACGAAGTATGGAAGGGCTACATAAATATGTATGCCCGTTTTGTGGATGATATTTTTATTTTATGGAATGGAGATTGTAATTTATTTGACCGCTTTCTTTCCTATATCCACTCCACCACCACATTCTTGAAATTTACTGCCACAACATCCTATACCCATATAGAGTTTTTGGATGTTTGTGTAGAACAGACACAGGAAGGTTTTGTTTCTAGTTTATATAGGAAAGAGTGTTGGCAAAATACTTTGCTGTCATATGACAGCATGCACCCCCGACACGTTTTTCCAAATATTGTAAAGGGGCAGGTTAGCCGTATATCCAGGGTGAGTGCTATGGATACACAATTTGATGAAGAGTTGGATAAACTAGACAAATGTTTTAAGGATAGAGGCTACAATGAAAGACTGGTACATCGTGTTATTGATGATAGTGTTAAATTAAGACGGACCAGATATAAGCCCTGGTTAATGAGAACATATGGAGGGGAATCATCGATTGACAATAATGCATGTGTGCAAATGGGTCCTAAACTGATGTTCACATATGGCAGTAACATAAATGACATTAATAGGATTATACAAAACAATTGGAATATTTTAACCAGTGATATTGGACTAAGGGACATTGTTGACAATAGTCTCAGATTCCGATATAGGAGAAACAGGAATCTTAAAGATCTATTGTGCAAGGAAAAGATGAGTGGTCAAGGTGGATCTCTGAAGTTCACTGCAGGAACAATTCCCTGTGGGATATGCAAGGCCTACAGTTATATTAATAAAGAAACCACATTTATACATCCAGTAACTAGGAAGGTGTTTCATTTAAAAGGGAGGGCCACATGTAGGACTATGAACATAGTGTACTTAGCTGAATGTGTTGAATGTCCTTGTTTTTATGTTGGAATGACCAACAACATGTTTAAGGTCAGAATCTTGCAACATCTGAGTAGCATCAGGAATAGTGACCCAAGTAATGCCTTATACAGGCACATCAGTGGTAATCCTACACATAGTTTTAAATTTAGGGCTATTGTTAACATCAAACCAAACAATAGGGGGAGGGTGATGTAAAACATCAGACAGCTTTGGCTGAATCAAGGTGGATCATAGAGTTTATGGCACATAGGATACCAGGATTAAATGATGTCATTCCAGTTAAACCCACCCTCCAAAATAGGCGGGTTTTTCACTAGATGCCATTGGTTGTTTCATCTTTTAAAAATGTTGTTTGAAGAATGTATCTTTGTCTGATGAAGGGTGTAACCCGAAAGCGCTTACCTGAGTTTTATCTGTCTATGTTGGATTAAATTTTATCAACGTTTTATTAACACAGCAGTGTCCTGTTGCTTTTCATTTGGAGTTGTTTGTGCTTTGAAGCTTACCGGGACTTTGGCATAGCGTACAGGTTTTTTACTTTGCATCTGTACCAGTACTGCAGTTATTAAATGCAGTCTTTGTCCCATATAGAAGATATCTTAAGTTCCTCAGTAATGGAAAAGAAGATACTAAAATGATTTAAATATATTGAGGATATATTAAGTTCTAATAATGCACTGAAGGTTTGCATCAGTTCTAAAGGACTGGATAGAAACAGGCTGTTGTACACCCACAATATGTTCACCCAGTCAGTTCTACCTCTGCTTAAAAGGAAGGCAAGGTATCACATGCCCATCCGAAAAGTCAATGACAGTACTGTGCATAGTCCTTCAGGGTTATGGAAAAAGCATTCTATATACCAAGACCAAATAAACTGGCATACAGGGTAAATAGATGTAAAGTAATGGAGAGTATAAATGGATTTGATAGAATACAGCAGGAGAGAATGTGTAAGTTTAAAACACATTACAATAACATATGTAGTGAGAAATAATGTCTACCAGCTAATGTTTCATGGTTGTAGTATGTGTTATACATGGCAGGAATCTGCAAAGATGCAGTTCAGTGATGTTAGCAGAACAGAATAGCAATTAGACGGAGAACAGTAAGGTATGCATCAGTGGATGGCTAACTGATATTGATACATGTACTAATTACAAGGGATTAATCCACAGGTTTATAGGATAGCCACCACAGACCCTGTTATTGAGCCCATAAAGATAATTATAAGACAATGTGTTTGCATATTTATGGGTGTGTGTGTGTGTGTGTGTGTGTGTGTGTGTGTGTGTGTGGAGGGGGATGGATGAGCCATGTGTGTTTGTGTGGAAATGCATGAGTCTGCATGTGTGCATTTGTGTTGTCTCTGTGTACCTCTTTAAGGGCACATAGTATCAGCAGATGTACTTATGAAGTCAAAGACATGAACTGTCTTTCGTTGGATATGTTTGATGGCACATTGCAAGCTGAGACTAGGATGGCTAGCAGCATATACTGGGACTATTGTACACTCTGTAGCATGATACAAGGAGATAAAAATATTGCTTTTGCCAAAGTTGATATCATCAATCAAGTGGACGAGGGCTAACTGGAGACTCAGCAAAATAATCAGCATGATGTGCCCAGTGAGGCTTGAAGGGAGTCAGGCAAAAGAAAAGAAAGTAAGGCACATGACAGCATGAAGGTATATCAGGCATCTAAAAAGAAAGCAGGTACATCACAGGAAAAATAATGCACATTGACACATGAGGAAAATGTACAGGATGCACAGGCCAAGTGAGATACTTGTATTCGCACAGATACAATGCATATAGTGCTCATATCAGAACACTGATGCAAGATACACAGACACCACAAGTATAGTATGCACACAAGTACACTAATGTAGCATACTGGTATTCACTGAGATACAACCCATGTAGTGCACATATCAGAACACAGATGCATGATACACAGATTTCTGACAAACTTTACGTGCAGTGAACTTACCAAGACAATGATGCAGAATACACAGATTTCTGAGAAACCTCCTATACAGTGCAAAACCACAGGGAAGACAGAACATACAGATGTACTGAGACACTACACTTAATAGTCCACCAGTATACTGATGCAGAATATACAAATGTAAGTAGATAGTACACACAAAAATGCACAGATTCATTGAGCCACCACAGGTTATATAAATATAAGGCAATGATGCAGAATTTATATATTTCAAAGATTCCACATATGCAGTCACATGCCAGGACATAAATGCAAGGTACCTAAACTTATTTACATATCACACGTGTGCATACACCAGGATATTGAAACAGGATATAGAGGTGCACTGATAAATCTCACATGTAGTACACTCACCAGACGTCTGATGAAGAGCATATAGATTTACTGTCACAATGCATGTAGTTCCCACACTGAACTATGATGTAGGAAAGAAAAGTTCACTGACATGCAACACATGTAGTATATACATCACAACCAAGATGTAGGGTACATAGATTTACTAAGATTGCACACATGTCATATATAGATCTAGACATTGATACAAGATACATGACTATACTGAAGCATCACAAATAGTGGACTTATCATAACACCAAGGTAGAATATGTAGATTTACTGAGGCACCTCACATGTAGTATACAGACTAAAACAGTGACACTTGATGCATAAATTTAGTGAGACACCACCCAGAATGTGCATACACAAGGACATAGATGCAAAATACACTGATTTACTGAAACACCGAACATGTAGTGCAAACACGAGGGCACTGATCTACGATATTTAGTGAATTACCTCACATGTAGTACACAGCCCAGAACACTTATGCAGGATACACAGATTTCCTGACACATCACACATGTTCATAGGTTTATAGGTAGGTACTAGCCTATCGGCCCAAGGGCCTAAGTAAGCCTAGCCAACAAGGTTCCCTGACTTATGCCACCCAAGAAAGTTTATTTCCTGTGCCCCTGTCAAGCAGAACCAGAGAATTGATCCCCGAGGTTTATTTCCTATTTAAGAGTGCTAATGAGGAACTTTGCATGATATAGATGGGTAACTTGTTCCAGAGTATAGGAAGTCTCTGGGACAGAAATCTATCCCTCCAGCATGTCCTGTTTATTGTGGTGACAAGGTTTAGGTCCCTAGAGCATGTAGCTTGGAGGGATTGGGATTTCTTTAGGTGTAGCATGTCAAACAGCTCTGGGTTTAACATAGCTTTATATGTTAGGCGGAGATCTCCTCGGACTAGGTGATATGCTACAGAGTAAAGCTGGTGTTTTTTGAGACGGTCAGTGTAGGGCATCTGTTTGAGGCCAGTAATCCTCTTTGTGAGGTACTTCTGTGGCCTTTCCAGCTGCTGCAGATGTCTTTTGAGGTACATTCCCAAAGGGGCGTTGTACTCTATAATGGGTCTAATGAGTGCCGAGTAGAGGGGAACAATGACTTTTCCTGGATGAGAACCCTTTAGTGATGAGGTGTGCCACACGGAAGGATTTCCCGACTACTGTAGAGATGTGATTATTAAAGGAGAGACTACTCTCCACCTGTGTCCCAAGGTCTCTTATCACACATTCGGCATTGAGTAGACTGCCGTTTATGTGGTAGTTCATGGGTACAGAGTTTTTGCCAAAGGGGGTGACAATGCACTTTTGAGCTTGAGGCCATTCCTTTGACACCAGGCATCTGTCTCAGTGAGGCCCTTCTGTAAGATGTCCACATCATTTGGGGACTCGACTATGTCTCCTAGTTTGCAGTCATCTGTGAACTTCATTAGCCAGAGGCCTTCTGTGTTAGCCTGTTTTTCAGAGAAGTAGATACCAAACAGGAGAGGTCCCAGGACTGAACCCTGTGGTACTCCACTTGTCACTGGTTTGAAATCAGATTTAGAGTCTGCAACTTTTACAGTGTGGTTTCTGTCAGTGAGCCAGTTGGCAACCCATCTTGTGATGTAGGGATTTATACCTAGTTTAGTGAGTTTAGCTATAATTCCAGAATGGGGGATGGTGTTGAAAGCCTTGGCTATGGATATGAATGACACACGTTTTTAGTGAGATCTCGTACATGTAGTATACACATACCAGGGCACTGACATAGGATACTCAGTTTTCTTGAGCCATTGCACATGGTATACACACACCCCAATACACTGATGTGGCATGCACAGATTTACTGAGATACCATAGTACACATATCAGGAACATGATGCAGGATAGATGTATTCCTGACATACTCAACATGTAATACACACACATCAGCACACTGACGTAAGAGGAACAGATATGCTGAGACATCGCACATGTGTTATATTCACCAGGACATTAGTTCAGGACAGTCAGATTTAAGGAGACACAAAGACACCTACATTTATGCAAACATCTCACATGAAGTACACACATTATGACACTAATTCAGGATGCACAGACTTACTGAATGACTTCACATCTGGTACACTTACCAGGACATTGTTCCAAGATGTATAGATCAGCAGTGAGTCTTCACATATGCAGATTTATTGAGACAACACATAAGTAGTACATTCACCAAGACACGGATGTAAGATACAAAGATTTCTGAGATACCACAAGTCATACAGATACCAGGACATTGAAGAAGGACACGTAGATGTACCGATACACCATACAAGAAACACAGGCACCAGCACAATGATGCAGGAAATACAGATTTACTGAGATCTCGTACATACTTTGCATATACAAAGACACAGATCCAGGATGCACAGATTTCTGAGACACTTCTCAGGTATGGCACACACCCCAGTTAATGCAGAATGCACAGATATACTTCAGTACCACATATGTAGCACACACACACGCACACACGCACACACGCACACACACACACACACACACACACACACACACACACACACACACACTCACACACATGCACAACAGAACACTGATGCACAGATATAATGAGATACCAAACAAGTCCTCAGACCAGTGACAGTTACACAGATTTACTGAGATGCCTTGCATGTAGTACATATATCAGGGCACCACTGATGGATTTAATGATTTAGTGAGATAGATCACATGTACTGACCATACTGGGACACCAAGCATGATCCACAGACTTACTGAGACACTACACATGTGTACACACACCAGGACACAAATGCAGGGCACAAAGGTTTATAGAGGAGTCTTACTTATATTACATACACCAGCACACCAATGAAGGACCCACCAATATACGGAGATGCCTTACTTGAGTAGACCCATCATGAATACAGTGTAATGTATATATGTTTACTGAGACATGGCACAAGTGTCACACAAGTCAGAATGCCAATGCAGGACACTCAGGAATACAGGGACACCAGGCATAATGCACACACTAATACACAAAATAGCAATACACATAGTCAGTGAAATACCGCATATATAGTATGCATACCAGGACACTAATGCAGGATATGTGCATTTTCTGAAAAAACAAGTAAGTACTATGCAAACCGTGGCACAGATGCAGGATAAACAAATGTACCCGTATACTGATGCACACACACAAACACACACACACACACACACACACACACACACACACACACACACACACACACACACACACACACACACACACACACACACACACACACACACACACACACACACACACACACACACCCACATGGACATGATGTAGCATATATGAATTTACTGAAGCAGCATACGTGCCATACAAGTGCCAGCACCATAGTATAAAGGGATAAAGTCCTGACTAAGGCCTGGCAGATAGGTTCAGTGCTAAATTTACCCTCCTCTCACCGCCTAGAGGGCCCATCTCTATACTGGAAGAATGCAAAGTTCCTGTAATCAAGGCTGCACAGGTAAAAAATACACTCTCCAAAGCCAAGAACACAGCATCCATGGGACCTGTCAATATCCCAGGCTGCTTTCTACACAAACTACAGAATGAACTGGCACCCTACCTAAGTACCATGTTCAATCATAGCCTCACCTCAATGTGCCCACTGAGTGGAACACCGTGACGGTTATCCCACTCCACAAAGGGGGAGCCATGATGGACCCCGGGAACTACCGCCCCATTAGTCTGACGAGCCTGGCCTGCAAGGCCATGGAATGTATCATCATGGAACTCATAAACAAAGACATTGGTAATCTCCAAACTCTGGACCCTACCCAGTTCGGATTTTTAAAATGCAGATCATGTCTTCTAAACCTAACTGACTTCTTTGAAGCAGTCGCCAAAGCCATAGATGAGGGTAAGGTGGTTCACACAGCTTATCTAGATCTTGCCAAGGCTTTTGACACCATCCCCCACTCTGGAATTATAGATAAGCTCACTAAACTAGGTATAAATCCCTATGTCACAAGATGGGTTGCCAACTGGCTCATGGACAGAACCCACACTGTGAAAGTAGCAGACTCCAAATCCGACTTCAGACCAGTGACAAGTGGAGTACCACAGGGTTCAGTCCTGGGTCCTCTCCTGATTGGTAGCTACTTCTCTGAAGTACAGGCTAACACAGAAGGTCTTTGGCTAACAAAGTTTGCAGATGACTGCAAACTAGGAGCCATAATCGAAACTCCTAACAATGTGGACATACTACAAAAGGGCCTCACTGAGACAGATGCCTGGTGTCAAAGCCATGGCCTGAAGCTCAATGCCAAAAAGTGTATTGTTATCCCCTTTGGTAAAAACTCTGTACCCATGAACTACCACATAGCTGGTAGTGTACTTAATGCCGAAAATTTGATATGAGACCTTGGGACACAGGTGGACAGTAGTCTCTCCTTTGATAATCACATTGCCACAGTGGTCAGGAAATCCTTCTACATGGCTCACCTCATCACAAAAGGTTTCTCATCCAGAAAAAAAGAAGTCAGTGTTCCCCTCTACTCATCACTCATTAGACCCATTATAGAGTAAAACACCCCTTTTGGTATGTACCTCACAAGATATCTACAACAACTGGAAAGGCCACAGAAATACCTCACAAAGAGGATTACTGGCCTCAAACAGATGCCCTATGCAGACTGTCTCAAAAAAACTCCAGCTTTACTCCATCACACATTGCCTACTCAGAGGTGCTCTCTGCCTAACATACAAAGCTATGTCAAACCCAGAGCTGTTGGACATGCTCCATTTAAAGAAATCCCAATCCCTCTGAGCTACATGCTCTAGGGACCTAAACCTTGTCACCACAATAAACAGAACATGCTAGAGGGATAGATTCCTGTCCCAGAGACTTCCCATACTCTGGAACAGACTACCTATCTATGTCAAACAGAGCTCCTCATTAGCACTCTTCAAGAAAAATCTTGATGATTGGATGGGAAATAGGAAATTTACCCCAGGGATCACTTCTGTGGCTCTGCTCGACAGGGGCACAGGAAAATAATTTTCTTGGGTGGCGAAAGCCAGGGTACATTTTTGTCAAGGTTTATATAGGCCCTAGGGCCAATAGCCTAGTACCTACCTATGAACCTATGAACTTATAAGTGACCTGAGACTGATTAACAGCTTTGGCATCTAAGGTGCTGCCAGGGGAGAATAATTGTTTCCATTCTAATGGAAGGAGGGAGGGACAGAGGGATATCATTATGGGTCATGCTAACACAGCTAACTTCCTAGCTGTACATCCATGAAGGTGCTACCTAAGGTGAGCAGGGCATACTGCTGGCATTAATTCCTTGTGGAAGTAAGGGGTGGTTCGGAGATGACACCCATTGCACACATGACCCCCCCAGGGACTTACTGGGCACATGCACAGAGTGGATAAATAGCACAATAAAAGCACTCTGCAGCTCAAGCAGCTGTACAGAGTCCGCTGTCTCTTCACCAGCCCTGGACATGGGTCAGATATAGCCATAAGAAACTAAAATGGGCCCAGTAGACTCAGTGAATGAGGAGAGGAACTGATGTCAGGCAACGGTCTGCTGCAAGGACCCAAAAGGAAGAAAATAAAGCAGGATACTGTGGTATGTGTACCAGATTCATCACCCCCCCCAAAAAAAGAAACATACAAATACCTCATTATGTAAAGTCAAACACAGATGTGAATGATTTTTTCACAAAGCAAAGAATTATCCACAAATATTTCACTCATACTTCTCAGGGTAATGGTGATATAAAAAGCAAGCCTTCCTGCCATACTCACCTCCCTTTTTATTGCTGAACTTTTGTATATTAATAATAAAAACAATATACGATGTAAAATTGCTGCACAATGCATGCAAAGTAAGTAAGCTGGACATATGATGTATGCAGTTGTGTGTCTGAACAAGCATGGGTGTTATATGCTTAGTATCTCATAGTTTCCTTTCCTGGAGTCTGTGCATCCTCCATTTCATGTGATGACCTTATAGTGCAGGTGTCGTGTGATCACCTTATAACACAGGTATCTAGTATAACATGCTAAAACAGAGCATGCACAGGTATAGCTCAGTCAGTGATCCTGAGTGTGCCACATCTGGCATTCCTGTAGTTTATGTGGTATAGTATGTAAGTCTGCAAGCTGTGGCCCTTGTTTTGTGGGTGAGTACCTTAAATGGGCTACCCAACTACATACTGAAAGAAACTCAAACAAGGGTTGTATCTTAGTACTGGTAATTACAGAATGCCATGCATAAAACATACATTCTGTGTAGCTTGTCTATCACCAGTGCCATGTTGTGGGTTGGATCCTTATTTTAATGTCACAAGCAAAGTATATCACTGCACAGTATGCATAAAATAATGTAATAAATGGAGTAATCTATAGTTAGTAGAACTGTTGGACTCACATGACATAAGACATATCAATGAACACAGACAGAGGACATTGTCAGTGTCCTGCACAGCAATCATCCCCACCACAGGGTGAGAATGACAATACAGGACATAGTGGATTAACTGTCTGTTTTACTCTAGCATAGTCTGGGACATTGATGCTGACAGCTCACATAATGGTCTAATATGCACCTACCAAGTACAGAAAACCTTGGCTAAGGTTGCTCCACAGAGGAGACTGAGTGGATGGCAGTACCATGAGGAGAAAAAGGAGCATAAGTGCAACTTGACTGTCTGGTCCTGACTGCCAAGCCCACATAAGATGGACTAGCAGTGGAAGTGTGTGCATGTTGGAGCACAGTCATTGATGCCTCATGGGCAAGGTTGGTTCTGCTGAGAGGGGGCATGCCTCTCCTATGTGACAATCAGCTCAGTACAGTCAGGGCACACAGAACCCTGCTTGTGCTATGGCACTGCTTAAGTACTGTAGAGGCCATGGATTATACTGACTGTGCCACATATAACATACTTTCATTCTGTGCAGTCAATGATGCCATCATCTCACTGTGTCTGTGCTCCTGTCCTTCATGTCACACAGTCAGCTGGTGTGCCACATGATATGTGGCAATGGCAAGTGGACGGATGTTAGATTCATGATGCTGCTGGGGATGTTCATTTGCCTGTAGGAGTAGATGGAAACACTCTGACACCTGCCCATGTATACTAGCTGCACGCCTTTGTCTACTGTGATGGCCAGTATTGTGAGGAACCTTCAACATCAGCAGCAGACTGAGCTTTGGTCTGTTGTTGATAGGGCTCATCCTGTCTACCATCCAATGTCACCTCATTGTTAGAATAGCTGGAAAAGTTTCTCTCCACATCTGAGGCTGCAGATGCATCCACATGACTGCCACTATCTTGGCCAGACTTCATCACCATGTCACTGTCCTGTGTGCCAGGGGCCATGCTACCCATACTGAGACACATCAGGTCCCACATCATGATCACTGGATGGACTAATGGAGGATGCAGACAGTTGATGTACTAAAAGAAGAAACAGATGACACAGATCAGGACAATGTGTTTACATGACATGCTGGATATCATTAAAGACATATGGCATGTATGTCTCATTCCAATGTTGCAAGTTTACTGACTTACCATTAGGTCTTGTCTGTGTATGTGTCACTGAGTCAACATAACAGAGACTTGAAATTTAGGTTACATAGTCAATATACATGACATATGTGATGAATACATAAATAACACACACATGACAAGTCTTCCTGGGAAGACAGTGTGGTAGAACAGGGATACAACAACTATAGTAGGGAAAACTGTCAGCATTATTAATTACATCATTGGTAAAACATACAGTAGGTTTCACGCAGGCAAACCACTAGTCTGTGCACTGGATGATGATGCAGTCTGTCCTATGAATGAGTAGAAGGACACAGGATTAATGGAGGACAACAACAGGAGTAACAGCAGTGACATGTATGTAAGATAGGTAATAACATACCACTGACAGACTCCCGCTGTTGTGAGTTTGTATGTTTTATTGTGGATCCTGCAGTAGTAAAGAGAAATACAAAACAATCATGTATGCAGGCAACAGAATACCAAAAACACGACATAAATGACACAGTAACAGGGGCTGCAGATACTCACATGCCAAAAGTTGCACCTCTTGGCCAGATGTCTCTGTGTCTAAAAACAGTGGCATTAATGTTATGCATTACAGGTCTGCTACATATTGCTGCAAACCATGAACCTGTTGTGCTAACATACCTGGTCTAGCTGTACTTGCACCTGCATGGCGTGGGCCCACAGTGGATGTAGCTGTCATGTATAATGTTAGGGAAATAACAATATGACAGTAAACAGTAGTACCATGACATGAGGCTGAGGCAATAACAGGTAGTGGTTAGATATTCACCTGCCCTTCTCTTGAGTTGTCCAGAAGTAGATGGACCTGCAAATATTAATGCAGACAGCATTATGCACAATTGTTGCACTGTTTTATCTGTAGTGCAGTTGTATGAGTACATTTCATTACACTTATGTTGATTATCACTGTCCTGTGTGGATTTATGTGCACAGTTCAATTCCACTGATGTAAATCAAAAACCACAATACACGAATATACATGTAACAGTAATATGTGCTATAGTAATCCATGTCATGCAAAGTAAGACATACATATTTGTCTTGAAACTCCCACTTCTATTCCATCCCCGGGGATGCATCACTTCTCATTTGTCATAAACAAGGAAGCAAGAAATCTTATGATTTCATCAGAGGGGGTCAATGGTGGTTGGTCATCTGTGTCATCCCTCAATCTCTTATACCATCTTAACCATATGGGTGCACAGAGGATCATCTCAGAGCAGCATTGTCAACAGACCTCACGGGATGTATTGTGACCTGCAACTGCATTAATCATGTTGGTGATGTCAACCCACAATTCATTCCTCCATACTGTATGCCCTACATGTCCAAGGAGACTCCACCAATGTTTTCATACAGCATCTAGTATGATGAATTTTTCTAAGGGGAGAAATTGTTGCTTCTAGGGCTGTTTGCTATCTGAAAGACAGTGATATGCACATGATCATATTCCTATGGGGGCCAAGTTATGCAGATAATTATGCGGACAGTGTATGTCACCATAAACAGTATACATTCCTGTGCTCTGAAAAAGTATATGAAACACTGACTGTGGCACATACTAATGTGACATATAAAAGATAAGATCAATGCCTACATGCACAGTAATTGTAAAATCAATATAACTTGTGATATCTGTAGAGGTGTCTGTGATATTCAACCCCCTTGAAGTACATGTTGGTTGAATGGAAGTCCAGTGGCAACAGTGTCATGCCATGTGAGACTGCATAAATGGCACATTCAAATACTATACAAATTGTCATTTTAACAACTTACAGAAAGTGTTGGAAAACCTTAATATCCATAAACAGTATTTTATATGAGCCAGTGGTTATAAGTCTTGTGTTAGTAACCATTAATGAAAAAATATATATAACAGCAAAGGCCATAGCGCATATGGATACTGTCAGAATCCATATGTTCTGTATGTACACCACAGAGTGTATGGAATGTCCCATAAGACCTACAGATGATCTATAAATATGGCTTTATGTACTGTTCACTTTGGTTATGTAAATCTGTCTCTTCAACTGCATATGCAAAATGAATGCATGTCCTTAATGCAGATGGTCACACCTGTATGTATAAAGGTAATTCAGACAGGACTAAATAAAGTTACAAGCAACTGTCTTAAAGCACACAATTTCAATAAAAATAACTCTAAACAAGTAAATTTGAGAATGAGTAATGTTAACAGAGACAATAATCTCGAAAACAGAAGTGATAGCAAATGGCAATTTACCTTATCAGCTACCTACGAATCAGGTATCACTTAAAGTGAAAGCACCTAATGTGTACCCATCTTTAAGTACAATTTGTGCCATTTATGCCATACATAATTAATGAGGTGCATTAAAATTCCAGGTTTTGGAATCCCATTTGTGCACTACCATGTAAGTTCTCAAAATTCGAGGCATTAACCAATAGCTCAGCATAACAGGCAGGTACTTCTCTTAAGTACCCGATAAGTATTTACTAATGTGACCATCTGTAGCACATGCTCATTGTTTTCCAATGATCTGATAACATGATATAAGAGCCAGTTTTAAATATTTATTCTGACACATTTATAGGTCCGACTATTGCTTTATGTGAACTGAGTAGGACCTCAGTGAACATTTTTCAATTTTTCCTTTTCAAATGCATTTTCCATTGGAGTATTGAGATGGCTACTTCCTGGATACTGCAATGTGTCCAGGTGCCCAGTTTGGCTGAGGAGGACACAGCTGAAAATCTATGCTGGATCTGAGCATCAGATGACAACCAGGCCAAGAAACTTCAGGATGATCAGCATGTAGAACCAGATTATGAAGGAGCACAACAATGTTTGAGAATCTAATTGACTGGAGTGCAGGTTCACCACTGCTATGATGACCTGTACCAGAGTGATGCTGAGGAGCTTCATAGGTTCATAGGTTAGTACTAGGCTAACTGCCTTTGTGGGTCATTTTAAGCCTAGAAAGTTACCATATCTGAGAATCAAATCCTGCACCTTGTGTTTGTAAGATAAACACCTTAACCATTATGCCAGAATGTCGAAGAGGTGCTGAGACATCCTATGGATTCCTGCAGTATGTGTCACTGTATTACCTACAGCTGAGCATTCCTACATAATTTACAGATATAGTTGTGTCCCAAAGCCATAAGATAGATGGCTTTTATAACCATTAGCTCATCTGTCTAATTGAGAAGGCATGGAGACTGTTCTTCATATAAGTATGGATTCCATTCCCATGCTGTTAATTTATTGAAGAATGTTTATAATATACATAATTCAGAACTTTGTAGTTGTACATCTGTTTTCCAACATATAATGACATAATTTCACACATCCAATGTACTTGTGTATCACTGATACCTATAGCGTCAAGGCTGCTGATGACTGTGCATTTCATAGTTATCCATTATACTATGACAATATCACCTACCCTAGCTGTATATGGCTGAACAGTAATTCATACATAACTTATTTACTTCCTCTTAATAAAGTGAACAATCTTTCCACAGTTCTATTCATTTAAGCCAACAGGAATGCCTGTCTGATTGCTTAGTCATATGTTTTCATTTATGTGTTGATAGCTGTTATCTCTTTAAATTATAATGACAAATAAGCTTTGGAAGTTTCAATATTCTTTTGTTAGCCCCAGGAATATGATTTAAAACTAGCAGTACCTGTTTGTCAAAAAAAGATGTCGCTGCCTGTTATCTCACCCTGTAAGGAAATCGTCCAGCATGTCTGTATTTTGACATGCTGAAGATTCAACTCCACAAAGTGGAAAACATATCATTAAATAGTTATTTTTGTTTATTTCACACATACTCATATCTTCTTCCGTACACAACTGCTTATTGATATTAACATTTATTTTATGTGTGGTTATGAAAAACTCGTTTTTTCATTGAATTCCTATGAATATGGTTTAATCTGTCATAGTTTGTTAACATCAGCTCTTTAACTACAGGTTTAGTAAAGTTTGTTACAGACTGTTATATATCTCTAACAAAGTTTTGTGCAATATGGTATTATTTTCAAAACTGCTATCAAGTGCTGTTTTGTCATTCAGTATTAAAATTCACTTCAACAACTATCTCATCCTTATCTTTTGAGGGACTCAGATGGTCAGAGTTACATTTGAAATGCAGGGCAGGGACATACATTGATGTAAGCATTTGCTGTGTGATGTGCACTTTGCCAAGAGATATCTTTAAATGTAGTCCTCCCAAGTACCTCACTGTATCCCTGATATACAGTACCTGTTATATGTGCATTAACAGAAGCTCTGTGATACATGGCACTGTCCCACTGTCTGTGGAATAAAGGTTTTCCATTGTTGTTAATGGTTGTGACTGCAGTACTGACATTAATTCATTCTTGCTAAGTATTTACCTATATGCCCAACAGGTGTTCTTTTTTTGAAATCCTAAGCCATGATCCTTATTAGTAGCCCACCCCCCATCCGGGTGATGCCATCACCCCCAAGTCTTTTCACTAAATCCACAAGATGCACTCACAGCTGAGATGTATTACCCAGGCAGATAGGTGTCAAGGTTAGAGTCTGGATATATGTTAGAACTGCAGGTTTAAATATCAGGTCCTCTAAGCTGTGGTCAAAAATATAAAAGCATGTGTGTAACATTGCAAGATGTGGATTATCTGCTGTTCTTCCCAAGTAAATGTTTTATAACCTAATCTGAGAATGAATATCCCTGTTATTTGAAGACTACATCATTAATTGTTGTTTTTTTATTTTTTCAGGTGAGGAAAACAGGATCTGGAATCATGCCTTATGCATCAATGTTTTCTTAAATGAAATGCATCTGATCCTTATTACAGGCCTGTATTTTTTACATTGCCATGTATAATGCTTAGAATTCCTAAATAACCATAATGCATCAGTAATGTAAGTGCAATAATCACACTATATATGTGCTTAACAGTCTGATTCAAATCCAGATATGTAGAAATATCATTTACCATTAAGCCATGTTTTCTGCAAATAGTATTTGGAATGTAGGCCGCAGCCTAAATGACAGTCAGGTTTGTATATCTGAGACACATACTTTGAGGTGGACGTTATGTTTTGCTTACATGTTTTAGCCATTTGATTGCTGCTTATAATGCATAGGTTGGTGTACTTGTTTGTTTGGTTGTGTTTCCTCATGACTAATCTGTTTTGCATAACCTGCCTATTCACAGACAGACAGTCTGCTATTGCTGTGTTAGTTTTTCAACTGTTGTTTGCCAACTGTGTTGCATGCCCTTTAGTTCATCATTGGTATTACTTTTGTCTACAACATATGGGGTGTTTTTGTTACAACATACTTGTGTCCTGTGTTTGTGGATACCTGTGCAAATAGGCATTTCTTTACATTTCATAATAAGCAAACAGCATTAGGATGTTTGCATTTTGCAGGCTAATAATTGTAGATAGCTATAGGTACATATACAACACTGTTTGATCAGCATTTAGTAGAGTCTCATGTATCAAGGGCTGTGTTGATTGAACATTATAAGTATTTGTTACTGTTGTATTCAGTATGTTGATGTGGGTTCAGCCAAGTACCATGCTGCTTGGAACAGATATTTGTCATATGGCATGCCTAGTTTCCACAATATTGTCATGTAAAAAGTGCTTTCATTTTAATAGTGTCACTTGGTGGCTCTTCATATGACTGATTACATGCTGAGACTACAATTTACATTCACACACAGACATATCTGATCAGGGAAGACATGCTAGGGAAAAAGAAAGGGAATGATAACATCCTGACAGACACTCAGATGAGCAGTTTACTAAGGCAGACAATATTATTAAACGTGCAGGCCCCAATAATAATATATTGGCATTTACAAGCTTTTATTTTGCCAAATTTCAGTTATGTTAATGTGTCATGATGCAGTGTCCTTTATGATGCCATTCAAATGTCGGGAAATGTTACATGTGCTTGCTTTGTATATGCCTGTCATGCTTTATGAGTGCCAATATTCAAATGTCCAGGTGATGTCATGGTTCCACTGGTAAGCTGTGGTGTACATGTCATTTTACAGCATTAAGTGAGCTGCTCACATTGGAGATGGGTACATTCTCCCTGGCATCTTCTGTTATTGGACATTCCATAACTATAGACAAAATGTGACATAGGGAAGGTGTTGTGTGCATAAGGAGCCATTCACAAGCAGCAATTGTGTTGGCTATACCTGTGTGATTTCATGAATGAATGAAGAAAATGAGAGAGAAGTTGGATGATGTGGGGATAGTGAATCAGGAAGTGAAACAGATTAGCAAGGAAGTACGGACAGCTATGAAGAGGATGAAGAATGGAAAGGCTGTTAGTCCAGATGACATACCAGTGGAAGCATGGAGGTGCTTAGGAGAAATGGCAGTGGAGTTTTTAACCAGATTGTTTACTGAAATCTTGGAAAGTTAGAGGATGCCTGAGGAGTGGAGAAAAAGTGTTTTGGTACCTATTTTTAAGAATAAGGGTGATGTGCAGAGTTATAATAACTACAGAGGGATAAAACTGATCAGTCACAGCTTGAAGTTATGGGAAAGAGTAGTGGAAGCTCGGTTAAGAAGGGAGGTGATGATTAGCGATCAGCAGTATGGTTTCATGCCAGGAGAGAGCACTATGGATGCAATGTTTGCTCTGAGAGTGTTGATGGAGAAATTTAGAGAAGGTCAGAAGGAGTTGCATTGTGTCTTTGTGGACTTGGAGAAAGCATATGATAGGGTGCCTACAGAGGAGTTGTGGTATTGTATGAGGAAGTCAGGAGTGGCAGAGAAGTATGTAAGAGTGGTACAGAAAATGTATGAGGGTGGAGGTGGGATTACATCAAGGATCAGCTCTGAGCCATTTCTTGTTTACAATGGTGATGGACAGGTTAACAGATGAGATCAGACAGGAGGCCCCATGGACAATGATGTTTGCAGATGTCATTGTGATCTGTAGAGAGAGTAGGGACCAGGTTCAGGAGACCCTGGAGAGGTGGAAATATGCTCTAGAGAGGAGAGGAATGAAGGTCAGCAGGACTAAGACAGAATATGTGTGTGTGAATGAGAGGGAGGATAGAGGAATGGTGAGGATGCAGGGAGTAGAGTTGGCGAAAGTGAATGAGTTTAAGTACTTGGGATCAACAGTTCAGAGTAATGGTGAGTGTGGAACAGAGGTAAAGAAGAGAGTACAGGCAGGGTAGAATGGGTGGAGAAGAGTGTCAGGAGTGATTTGTGACAGACGGATACCAGTAAGAGTGAAAGGGAAGGTCTACAAGAGGGTAGTGAGACCAGCTATGTTGTATGGGCTGGAGACTGTGGCATTGACAAAAAGGCAGGAGTTAGAGCTGGAAGTGGCAGAGTTAAAGATGTTACGATTTGCACTGGGTGTGACAAGGATGGACAGGATTAGGAATCAGTATATTAGAGGATCAGCTCAGGTTGGAGCTTTGGAGACAGTCAGAGAGGCGAGATTGCGTTGGTTTGGGTATGTGCTGAGGAGGGATGATGGGTATATTGGGAAAAGGATGCTAAGGATGGAGCTGCCAGATAAGAGGAAAAGAGGAAGGTCTAAGATAAGTTTTATGGACATGGTGAGAGAGGACATGCAGGTGGTTGGTGTGACAGAGCAATATGCAGAGGACAGGAAGAAATGGAAACAGATGATCCACTGTGGCAACCCCTAACAGGACCAGCCAAAAGAGAAGAAGATACCTGTGTGATTTGTTAATGTTTGCAACATTTCAAATTGAACTGTATTTAAAATAACAACTGGATGCTACTACACCTTCAATGTCGTATTTATATTTGCAGAACTCACAAGTGACTGAGATGTTAATTAAGTATGTTAGATTGCAGATGTGCACATCAGTTTCATTTTAATGTCAGTTATGATCTTCATGGGAAGGTACCATATGATATACATTTGTTTTTCATTTGTCATGTTTTGTATTTCATTTTGACAGAGCATGGGACCCATGGATGATCACTGATCAGATGGAGATGATGATCACATGCCAGGCCACTACCAGACTCCTCCTCATCTGATGATGATGATGATGATGACAACAATGATGATGAAGCTACACCCACACCAGACAGTGCCATCCTGCTTGCTACACCCCAGAGGAGATGACACCAGGACCAGAGCATTATCAGGATGATATCCATGAGGTTGAGATCAATATGTCACAAACACAGATGAGAGGCATGATTGGGACATTCTTCCGGAATATGGCATGGGCTATGATTAACTCATTCAGAGAGATAGCCCATGAGGTCATTCATGAAGCTCAGCCCCATCAGCTTGGTCCCTCTGGTCCATAAGTTTTGTCTGTGTGCTCCAATTGTGTTCTGCTACCAACATGTTGATTGTCATATAATTGATTGGACTGAATATGCTCTGTTGTGCATGTGTACCGTGTAACTGCCATGCTTATGTGCATGATACACATTAAGAAATTATACTTTCATCACACATTCAGCTGTCCATGCATTGTGGCAATTAACCTGCAGCTAGTGTTACTGAGGGAAACTGTTAAACAACAGATGTTGTCCATAGCCCGGCACCACTACTGTGGTATGGTTCATATTTGTGTATTACCATAATCATGTATGTGCAACAGAAGAACATGTAATCTCCCATTTTTTGGATGACAGTTGTCATTCTGTCCAACTGGCATGATGTGGTGTGTGCCATGTGTCGGCAATGCTGATGTCATGTGTCATTATATACAGGTTTGTCATACCTATGGCCAGTTCTCCTTTTCTGACTGTATCACACACCGATGTAGCATTATTGTATATACTGTGATGAAAAAAAAAATACTCTGTAAGACTACATTATGCCATGTGTGCTGCATGTTACATTTCCACATCCATTACTTATTCACATAAGTTCACATCTTACACTGATAGTTGTACATGGTGACTGATGATTGTACATATCTGTGCACACAGCTGGAGCCATACTGATATACAATTGTACCTTTTACACATGAGCATTCACTGATTTATCACTGATGTGCTGTAATAATGCTCACAGGTGTGTCCTGTGCTCAGTAATGAGCAGAATGTGCGACATACACCTGAAGTTGTTTATTCAACATTGTCATGACAGGATACGTCTGTGTGACTGAAATTCTTAGCTTGTTTATCTATGGCTGTTGATATTACATGATTGCACATTATTGTATATGTGTGATTTATACTTGCCTATTTCTGTGACATCAGCAATCAGTCTACCCATGTGTCCTATATTTGATATTTGCTTGAATGTATTCTGGATTGGCTTCAACAGCATCTTGTGTGATATACACATGCATTTGCAATGTGTAAACTTGCCTTGATATTCTATAGCTGTCCTTAAGCTTACTGGAGAGATTCTATTATACATATGCATTTAATGCTGTCAGGATGCTTGAATTTTGAGAGCCTTTCCTTAACTTTGTTTATGCCGCGGTTGTCCACACACTTCCATTTTCATTTTTCCATATTATATTTTGCAGATATGTTTGCCTTTGTTGCAATTATTGACCATTGTCATATATTACATTGTATGGCCATTTTATGGATGCAGGACATCTGCACAAGAGACTGGCTACTGCTTGCAGTACATCCTTGTTCTCACTATACATGTGTGTTAACCCACGCACATTGTTGAAATCCATGTGGTCAACCTGATATATTTTTTAAGCTGCAGTGTCAGATTTTTGCAGACATTCTTATGTCATTGATGTGTGTATGTGTATTGACCTTGCTTACAAATAAGTTCCATTTAGGTCACTGACTCCTACACCTCTGTGTTGCCTTTGACATGGCATATGTGTGTGACATATATGCATTCTATTACACATTTGTTTGGGTTGTGCACACCTACTAGTGTATTTAGCAGACATTTTGCTGCTTTGCCTCAGTACTGCTGTTTGGCACTTTGCTTTGTTGGCTGCCTTTCACATGTATGATCAGAGGTTCATTTCTATCCTCTACTAGAGTTATCTAGCATTCTTATATCTGCATGTTCTTATCTGTGATGGCGCTTGGCTTACACTTGCATTGCTGAAAGACTACTTAGAAATGTGTTTCTTTATCCAATGTATACGGTGATCCTCGTTTATTACCCTCCAACACACATCTACCATTGGCCATACATGTCCAGGTCATAACTTGATAGTACATAAGTAGATATGTTTTTCTGCATTTCACCCTGGCTGGTATACATCCCCACCCTGTTTGCCAACTTTCTATTGCCCATTTTGTACAGTGTGACATCTGTGTAATTAACTGTCCTTACTGTTTCTTTCCAGTCTTTGTCTGTCTTGTGTTGTGATATCTGTTCTATTGGTATATCTACTATGATGGCCTTTCCCTCCTCTTATGCTATTGTTACCTTTCCTTCTGTTCTAAAAAAATAAAGCAAGTGGGGCCTTTTCCCACAAAAAAATGCCCATGCTCCTCTGACTTCCCCTCTGATTTTCCTATTCCATCATCCTTCTTTTGTGTCCCTCTTCTTCACCCATACCCCACATTTTCTTTTCTATCTCCCATTTTTCTTGGGTGTATGCATTACCTGTGTTCCCCCACACAAATCCTGTACTCATTGCTTGTTAATGTTAGCTGTGGCAATGTGGCTGTGATTGCCCTTCAAGTTGATTAATTTCTTTATTAGAAAGTTATGGATTCTTCCAAAATTCATAAGTGACAGCATACTTTATACTAAGTTAAGGTGATATTCTATAGCTGTCCTTAAGCTTGCTGGAGAGATTCTATTATAGATATGTATTTAAGGCTGTCAGGATGCTTGACTTTTGAGAGCCTTTCCTTAACTTTGTTTATGCACATCATGCTTTGACAGTGATTTTTCATTACTCTTTTGTGCACCAAGATATTTGGAGTTTACTGTGGTATATTTACATATTACATTATTAACCGCAACTTTAGTGCTGATATTGGCATAATACACCTGATTCCACAGACTTTATGGAATCCAGACTAATATTTATGCCTTTTGAAGCTGGATGCAATTAATAAAAATAGTTATTTTTCAAAAAATATTACATACCATTCAAGCTCTAGCTGTTCCTCCTGACAGCTCAAAAATAAAGGAAATCAATGGACTAGTACTAACATTCCTTTTGTATCCCTCAAAAAAGATAGCAGCATATCAACATAACATCAAAGCATAGGATTCAGGAAAGATTAGCTTTCCAACCTAAATACTTACATAAAATCAGTAATTTTTAAAACCATTCTCAATTGGATAGATCCAAACTATAACTCAAAGTAGAAAACTTTACATTTTTTCTTTTTCAGGACAAAAAAAATTAAAGTTGATATAAGCAATTGTATTACTAAAGACAATCTTTTCTGGTATTACATATATAACTATATACAATATAACATCCCTTCTCATACTGAATCAATCTATGTTAACCATCTTATAAAAGCATTTAAAATACCATTACAAATAACATATATTTGAAACTTTGGTTTGAGCTAATTATTCCCATGAAATTAAGGAGATTTTTTTGTGATGTAATCAATACTACTAAACTTAAAAACTGGAAATTAAACAACTATATTTGTTGGCACCAATGTCTTAATGATTTAAATATGAAAGGCAACCAATATTTAATAAATTAATGTAATTTAGATCCCCAAGATTTGACTTCAACTAAAAAATATAATAGCATATATTGAATGGAAATGTTTAATATTATCAGTCACAATATAGGGTTATAGATTAGTACTAGGCTAACTACCCTTGTGAGCCATTTTAAGCCTAGCCAATTAACCCTTGTGAGACTCAAACCCTGCACCTTGTGCTTGCAAGGCAAGCACCTTAACCATTAGGCCACCCTCCCAACAAATAGATTAATACTAGGCTAGTTGCCTTTGCGAGCCATTTTAAGCCTAGCCAATTATCCCTTGTGAGACTCAAACCCTGCACCTTGTGTTTATTAGGCCATCCTCCCAACCCTATATATATATATATATATATATATATATATATATATATATATATATATATATATAAAATATAAATCAGTACTAATACAACTTATATATGGAATAGCATATAATGACTTAATCATAGAGAACATAAAATCCAGACTTTGTAAAATGCTAACATCCTATAACATTCATCTCAAATGACACATTTTGGAAATTCATTACCTTAGGACAAAACTCTATCTGCAGAAAACAAAAATCATCTTTTGAGTTCACTAAAATACACTTTTTGGTCTCAATATTGGAGAATTTTTACTTGGAAATTCTTATATAGATCTCTCTTAATCTCTAACAGAATTGCCAAATTTAATAATATAAAATGCTGGAGATGTGTAAAATCCTGCAATGCAAATTGTCACATATATTTTTGATTGTTTCCTTACCAAACTCTTTTGGGAGAAAGTTGAAAATTTTTTAAACGCATTCTGGTTTGGTACCTTTTCCTTAACAAAATTACTGGTTCTGTTAAATATAACAGAACACAGAAATCAAACAATGAAAACACTTACTTTGAACAATTATTACAGTGTCAAGAAAAATAATGAAGAAATGGAAGAAATCATCACCACTCCGGTTTTAAGAATTTTTATCTTCATTTAAAGGAACTGCTTGCAAAGAATCCAGAATTACGGAAACCAGAATATATTCTGTTTACAAAAATCCTTGGCCCAAAGCTTTGTTTCTCATTGAGGTGTATCATAATATTGCTAACCCCGCTTAATTTTAACTATATGTTTTACTCTATTTCACATTGGATTTTATAATTTATTTAATAAAAATAATCAGTTGATGTTTTAAGTTCTGTAATAAAAACAAGAATCAAATATTATCCATACAACAGTGTACATAGTATAAAAAGTTATAAAATGCATAGTAACATTATTATATTTTAATTTTTAAAAGACTAAACATTATTGCATGATATTTATTTCTCAATAAAAATAATATGTGAAAAATATTAATTAATTTGCCAAGCCTGTTTGCTATATAAGTGAGAGAGGGAAGTGAAACAACAGCCACCCTCACATGCAGTTATGAGCTATTTGGCAGACCGACAGGTGCATGTAGTCACAGATGCAGTATTTTGATGTTAGATGTTACTGTACATATACAAAGACTAGATGCTGCTCAGACATACGCAGATTTCATTTGCAGGAGAATTTCAAAGGAAACAACTTCTATTTTTTATTTAAACATGCCAACCTAAGTAATAATGATGTCCTTACGGGTCTATATTAGATGAACGAAAGTTCATCTTAGCGAACACTCATATGAGCAAATATTGCGGAACTCAAAACCACAATTGTGAGATCGCGGTACAGTGAAGATGGGAATATTTGTCCTTTCCTCACTGTAGTGCGATCTTGGAGTTGGAATATATATTTAGGGGGTGTGTGGGGGGCACAGCCCCCCACAATTGCAGTTTCGAGTATCTGGATATTTGCTCATGTTCGCTAAGATGAACTTTCGTTCATCTAATATAGACCCGTCCTTACATATATATCACATGTAATGCTACCCATATACTAATTAGTCAAATTAGCATTAAATATTTTTAATGGCAATGCATCTTCTTTTTTTTTTTTTGCTGGAGGATTTAACCTACAAGCATCCTTACAATGTCTGGGAAGAACCTTAACTTCCTGACCCAATTGTCCACCTATAAAATGCATGCAGAAACATAACATTGAACGAACATACAGCTACCTTTGAGGTATGGTTGTAGTGACAGAAGTGTCACTGAAGTATGAAACTTATACATTTTTAATGAATTCCTACTATTTATATGAAAATGGAGACATTACACTCAGTTATTCTCACCCAGGTGCTCTATGATGCACTCCAAGTATCTACTGCAAATTGCCTATTTGGTTAAATCTCTACAGGCACAATAGACATAAAGAGAGCACTGTATAATTTTTTGAAAGTCATGAAGTGCCAGTTTAAATGTAATCCTACCATATGTTATACTTACAGTACATAGGCAGTTCCTGCTCTTTCACTTCATCCTTCAATCAATGTAACACGCCAGGATTGTGGCACCTCGTCTTACTGTAGTACTGTTGGCACTGTTCCTCCATATGCAGAATGCCAGTTTTGCATGGCTAACAGCCTGGGCTACACAATTCCAGGATTCATTCCTATACTGTGTGTCTATACAGCTGGCCTGCATAAGCTTCCCACTGTAATCCTTATGGAGGAGGTAAAGAATCATCTCCATCTCCTCCTCACAGCATCTCTGCTCTCTAAATGGAGCACAAACTCTCCTTCTGTAGCTATGATGTCTCATCTTGAAGAACCTCAATGAAAATGGCAAGGAACTGGCACCTGTATCAAAATATATGTTCTATCCGCCATTCACTGATAGATATTAGTGGGCAGTCTCATTGGTGCAAAAGAGGTCAATCTCAGAAAATAAAATACTCTAGTATTATTCTTCTCAATACAATTTTAAGGTATGAAACATGGTTGTCATCAGTACAAGTGTCTGCTATTCAGGCAGCATGCTTTACAGCAACTTCATCTCCAGCTGGTTAAATACAGAATGACACTTCACCTCTCTGAAAGCACAGGCTGATGCCATGTGCACAGTGCTGACAACAGGGGCCCAGGTGTGTGCATGGCATTGTGTAGCAGTCTGTACAGTGTTTATCAGGTGTATTCATTATGCATGTTGAGGCATGCATAGACAATAATGACTTGAGCCCTAATTTTCATACTCATCATGCCCAGTCAGGGAAACAAGAAACTCAAATCCTCATCATGCTATGGAGGAAAACACATATTCCAGAGGAGGGGGACTTTCCAAAGCAAATTATTTCAGGTTAATATAGCTGTTTGCTTAATGTGATTGTTACTTATTGCACATGCATTCATTTATATTATGGAAGCTTGTACCTGCTCCTCCTGCACCAGCTGCCAGTTTGAAAGTATACTGAGGGGGAGATGGCAAAGGTTCATACTCTGCAAACTGTGGAGCTGGATGGGAGGAACAACCAATAGCTCATATTAAAAGTACTGTTCAATGTTATTTAGTGCTGTAAACCCTGCACATATGTCATCAACCATAACATTTATAACAATGCTAGTGGAATGGTCATGTGTGATGGGTCAGTCACACTTCTGTGATTGTTTTGTGAGGGATTTGTGGTCAGTAAACAAATATTCCAAACAGTATATAAAGAGGGTGGCTACAGATATCTAACTGTCTGCTACCATACAGCATATAGCATACCATATGGCCTAGGGGGGCAGTAGAAGAATTTGCAAGGCCTGTGCAGGAATAAGGTTATTATGTCCACTATTTCCATACCAGTGGAACAATGCCTAATAAACAGGGCACCCAGCAAAAACCTGCTTCATCTACTGGAAAATCAACATCCAGCCATAAGCCAAAATTCTCAATTGCTGAGAATGAGGTGGTACTACAGACCCTCTGTCTCCATGACCAAAATCTACTTGACATGCTTGTAGCCAACTAGCCATACCATGACTGTGCCTGGGCTGAAATTGTCACCAGTGTTAACGCAGTAGGTAGGCATGGCTATGGCTATGACATGGTCTGCCATAGGGTTATAGATATTATATATAGAGTGAGACACAGATGAGTAGCCCTGACAAAGGAACATAGAACAATAGGTGTTGGGCTATTAAGTGAATCACCTCCTCCCAAGACAGTGGAGTTCCTGGCCATACGTAATAGTACAGTGGAACTACCTGAGTGACATTTGCACTGTTAATACACTGGATGGACAGCCTGCTATGCTGGGCACACTTGTCATAATGTAAAAACTTAGCCATCAAGCTCTAATGTGCCCTATTAATGTCCAGTGTACAGGATCTGTTATGCTGTACACCATTGTCATACCGTGCAACCCTAACCCACGAGCACTAACTGCCATATTAATATCCAGAGTGCAGATTCAGCTATTCCATGCATCTTTCAGACTCCTGCCTTTTTTTGAGAGAGCCTTCCACTTAATATAAATACATAGGGTACATAGGATCACTAAACCAAAATAAAGGGCCAGCACCAGTGAAAGTTGCCGAAAAATATGAATTTAATAAATATATATTTCAAATCAACTAGGGAGTATGGTACATAGGATCACTCCCTGAACACTGTTCAGTGATGCTGGATATTTCAGTTTTTGAATCACAAATTTGTCAGTACTTCTGATGATATTTAATTCAGACAAGGCATTGTACACAGTACAGATTATGTTTCTGCATCCTGCCAGTTGTGGTAATGCTAGATGAACCACGAGTGCAGAGAAGCATACACTTTTTTTATGTTTTATTTATTTATTTTTGCTGGACTGTAACTTGCAGTAGGTTGATTAACAGAAAGCTATTGTTGCTGTATGTGTACTGCCTCATTTTACCCTTTTAGTGCAGCTCCACCAGACACTAGAACATTTCTAGATTTTTGCTACATCTTCCAGTTCTCATTACTGTCCATTGCTGCTGCATTATCCTAGCTGCTGTGCTGATGTGCATTACTTAGCTACATGTTGTTTGTGTATCTCACTCCTATGACTTTCAAACTCATCCAGAAGCTCTTTCCCCCCAGACTGGTGTTAAATGGGCATAGTGGGCAATAAGGTGTTCTTGAAGAGAATAAAATGTTGGCAGAACTGGGAGATGGCAAAACAATGTATTGCATGTCCTAGTAAAGCCCATTTTACACAAAACGTTTGGACTACTAATGCTGTATGTGCTGCTGTATTACTAATTATATGTGCAGAGGGGATCCCATTTAGAAAACTGACTCAACATAAAGTCAAACTTTGTGTGATCTTTGACATCCGCTCTCTGGGACAGTAATCAAGGAGACTGAATCCTCACCTCTGAAACTGAAGAGGGACATTCACTTGGAACAAAACTAGATGCACACATTATTTTCAGATGCAGTTCTCTGCATCAAGCACAATTTCTTTTAAGACCACAAAGAGACCACACTCAGTTTGGGGTCTGGATTTCTCTCTCTCTCTCTCTCTCTCTCTCTCTCTCTCTCCAGAACCCCACTGGCACAGCTGTAGAACTGAGTCCTCAGCCGAGTGTCCAAGCTAAGTCCTCCAACACACTCTCTGTGAAACCGGTGCTTCATGTCCTTGCTCCAAGCAGCTGATACACATCAACTTGGAGGGCTTACCTTCATAATATCACATATAATCGACCGACCACATCACTGAACCATTTCCACTAAACCAAAACCGCAAAATCTTTCAAATGTCGAAAAAATTTTGAATTTTGACATTTCTGACCACGCCACACCTCCACACCAGTGCTAACATCAGTCAAAAAGGGGGCGAGATTTTGTATTTCGGAAATTTGGTGTTCGACATTTTGAAGAGTCGCAGTTCAGTATTCGCAAAAGCGGAGTCGACCATAATGTGATCAGCGTTATGAAGGTAAGCCAACTTGGAGATTTCATTTACACACACACACACACACACACACACACACACACACACACACACACACGCGCGCACACACAAACACACACACACACACACACACACACACACACACACACACACACACACACACACACACACACACACACACACCTGGGAAAGGCTTGCACAGATTTAATAGCTATGAGCTATGCCCTCTTCTACTCAGACTATAAGGTAGTTGCTACCAGACACTTCAGTGTCTGCTACTCTAATGCTCTTACAAGAATACCCAATTATACTGAGTGAAATTAATACTAATACAAATAATAGTGTCTGACCAATGCAGTAAGGCTTTTAGGAGTGGCCACAGAGTCACCAAATAGATGAGTACTCTCAAAGGTTAAAATATTCTCTAAAGCACACGCCACAACAAAATTTAAATATATTTAATAATAAATAATAAAAGAACATGAAAATACAGAATATCTATCTACAATAAACACCAGAATTTCATTCACAGGAAATAGTAAAATAACACAGATGGACAGATTCATCCAGATACAGAAAAACAATACTTAACTAATCTCACTATATTTTCCTGACTGATCTAAAGAGTTACTATTCCCTAGTCACTTACTAGAGCAAGAAAAGAAGAAGTAGGTGAGGAGTCATCCTTCTTTGTCAGGTTCCAAAAACAGACTGCCGTGAGACTACATCTAGTACTAAAACATAATTTTTTGCCCTAGATTACAGAATGCCATCACATACATCTGGTCATCTGACTTGTGGTTCCCATACTACCCCCTTTCCTAACAAGGGACACAAAATCTTGCACATATGTGACAATAATACACACACATAGAGCTTTGCTAAGACCTGTTGCAGCTTCTGGAAGTCATAAAACAATAAAACACTTCCACTCTTCCTACAGGAGCTAATAAACCATTCTCTGGCACAGACATTTTGTCTCTGGCTGCAATTAGAACTGTAAGATGCAATCTTTATGGCCTAAATTGAGTAATTTAATTTCATACTATTTTTCAAAGCTAACTGGAGCTGAGCATAACCTCTTCTCTTCCAGTATCCTCTGTTACAATATTATTTTCAATAGTTATAATAGGTTCATAGGTTCATAAGTTCATAGGTTGGTACTAGGCTATCAGCCCTAGGGCCTATACAAGCCTAGCCATAACAATTCCCTGGCTATTTCTTCCCACATTATTTACTTTCCTGGACCCCTGTCTAGCAGGGCGACTGACGTGATCCCTGGGGTGAATTTCCTTTCTCCCATCCAATCGTCAAGGTTCTTCTTGAAGAGGTCCAAAGAGGCACTCTGCTTGACATGTATGGGCAATCTATTCCAGAGTCTGGGGAGTCTCTGGGTCAGGAACCTATCCCTCCAGCATGTTTTGTTTATTGTGATGACAAGGTTTAGATCCCTGGAGCATGTAGCTCTGAGGGATTGGGATTTCTTTAAGTGTAGCATGTCCAACAGCTCTGGGTTTGACATGGCCTTGTATGTTAAGCAGAGATCGCCTCTGAGTAGACGATATGCGACAGAGTATAGCTGGAGTTTTTTAAGGCGGTCAGCGTAGGGCATCTGCTTTAGGCCTGTGATTCTTTTAGTGAGGTATTTCTGAGGCCTTTCCAGTTGTTGCAGATGTCTTGAGAGGTACATACCAAATGAGGCATTGTATTCTATAATGGGTCTAATGAGGGATGAGTACAGTGCGACAATGACCTCCTTTTTTCTGGATGAAAAGCCCTTTGTGATGAGGTGTGCCACATAGAAGGATTTTCTGACTGTTGTGGTGATGTGGTTATCGAAGGTGAGACCACTGTCCACCTGTGTCCCTAAGTCTCTTATCACACTTTCTGTGTTTAGTGTACTGCCACCTATATGGTAATTCATGGATACATGTTTTTTCCCAAAAGGGATAACAATACATTTCTTGGCATTGAGCTTGAGCCCATGGCTCTGGCACCAAGCATCTGTTTCTGTAAGGCCCTTTTGTAGAGTATCCACATCATTTGGGGATTCAATAATGGCTCCCAGTTTGCAGTCATCTGCAAACTTTGTTAGCCAGAGTCCCTTAGTGTTGACCTGTACTTCAGAGAAGTAGATGCCAAACAAGAGCAGCCCCAGGACTGAACCCTGAGGTAATCCACTTGTCACTTGTCTGGAGCTGGATTTGGAGTTGGCTACTTTTACAGTGTGGGTTCTATCAGTAAGCCATTTAGCAACCCATTGGGTGACATAGGGATTAATACCCAACTTAGTAAGTATATCTATGATTCCAGAGTGGGGGATGGTGTCAAAGGCCTTGGCAAGGTCTAGATAGGCTGTGTGGACCACCTTACCCTTGTCCATGGCTCTGGAGACTGATTCAAAGAAGTCAATCAGGTTCAGGAGACAAGATCGGCCCTTCACAAACCCAAACTGGGTGGGGTCCAGTGTTTGAAGGTTGCCAATGTATTTGTTTATAAGTTCCATGATAATACGCTCCATGGCCTTGCAGATAAGGCTTGTCAGACTGATGGGATGGTAGTTTTCAGGATCCAAGGTGGATCCCCCCTTGTGGATTGGGATAACTGTAGCTCTGCGCCACTCAGTGGGCACGAAACCTGAGGTGAGGCTATGATTAAACATGACACTTAGGTGAGGTGCCGGTTCATATTGTAGTTCATGTAGTACACAGCCCAGGATGTCATCTGGTCCCATGGATGCTGTATTCTTGGCTTTAGAGAGTGCGTTATGTACCTGTGTGGCCATTATTACTGGAATTTGGCAATCTTCCGGTATTGAGATGGGCCATTTAGGGGGTGAGAGGGGGGGTGAAGTTGGCACTGAATCGATCTGCCAGGATATTGGCAATATCCTTTGAATCAGTATATTTATTGCCATTCTGTTTTAGCTCAGAGCAGATCTGAGCATTGCCGTTTAGATTCTTGACATATTTATAGAATGCTTTGTGGTTGTCTTTGGAATCTTTGGCAATTTTATTTTCATAACTAGCTTTGGAGGATTTTATGAGGCATCTCAGTTTCTTACTGAGGCTAGTAAGGGAGTTTTTTGCATCCTGGGATTTTCCTCTTTTCTGCAAAAGTTTCTTCCTTTTGTTGTAAAGTTTGTTTATGGCAGGGGACCACCAGATTGGCTTCCTTTTTTTGGATGAGAGCATTTTGGCTCTGTTTGGGATGGCACGATTTATGCATGAGTGGATGTGCTCGTACAGTGCCTTAGTGTAGGATTCAGCAGTTGAACTTTCAGTTCCCGTCTGCATGGGTGTCATGAAGTTTGTCACTTCTGACTTGAGTAGCATGAAGTTGGCTTTGGAGAAGTTTTTATGGTGGTTTCTTTACTGGGGGTGGGGTGGGATGTGGATGTTAAGGGTGATTAGCTTATGGTCAGACCTGACTAACGAGTGGGTGACCATAGGTATGGAGCATTGATTTGCCATGTTGGTAATGACCAGGTCTAGGATATTGGAGCCCCTGGTGGGACTATGGATTAGTTGATCCAGGGCGTTGGAATTTATGAATTCCAAGAACCGTTACGCAAAGGTGTTGGGACATGAGTAGTTTTCCCAGTTAATGGCAGGGTAGTTAAAATCACCCAGTATTAGGGTGTTTGGTTCTATCTTAATATTTTCCAGTATGTTTAAAAAGGTGTAGTGAGAATCTTGGGGTATGGTGGGGGATCTGTAGCAAGCTACAATTTGGATTGCAGTCTTACCTAGTGTTAGTTGCACTTGGAGAATTTCAGACACATTGTGTTGGCCAACTAGCCTGGTGGTGTGAATATCCTTGGTGAATACTGACACTCCTCCACCTTTAGTGTTTCGGTCCTGGTTTGGTGGCTGAAAAGTGTGGTAAGAGTTGTAGCCTGGTATTGCAGGGGTGCTCTCTGGAGCCTTGAACCAGGTCTCAGTTACTGCACAGATATCGATGTTCTCCATTTTTAGGAGTGCCCCGAGAGAGTGCATTTTGAGGTTTAGACTTCTAGCATTGAATAGCATTACCTTCAGATTTTGCATGCTTGTATCTGTTACGGTGGTGGTTTTGTCCTTTGAAGTTTGCCTAAAAAAGGCACTATAGAGGTGGCAAGAGCCTTAGCCAGTAACCTGAATCCCAGGGGCGACAGGTGCAGACCATCTCTGGAAAAGCATCGTGGTCTGTCAATCATGTCATCCCAGGCAGACAGATACTGGATCCCCTTTGAATGACACCATAAGCTTAGCCAATTGGTGAAGTCAATCATTTTATCCTTATATTGTGGTATCATTCTGGGCGAAGGCAGGATGATACTCAGGGCTAGGGTCATACCTGCCTGGGCCACATGATCCAAGAGCTCTTCCATGTCTCTTTTCATGTAGTCCAGGGAGGTACGTCTCAAGTCATTCACTCCAACATGGACAATGACAGAGTCATATTTGTACTTGTTGTGGAGTGACTTGAGTGCATGCGTTATGTGGTGGATCCTGGCACCCGACAGGCAGCTGACTGTAATTTTCTCCTTATTCAACCTGGTGAGAGGGACATCAGTGTGCCAGACTATAGAGTCACCTATGACTAAAGTGTTAGGTACATTGTCTTGCCTTAGAGGCTGTTGCTGCGTGGCACACTGGTGTTGTGAACTATGTGACACATTGGTTGTGATTGGTGTTTGTTTGCGTTTCAGCTTCAGAGGTCTTTGTTGCTTGGGCAGGTTACAGTTAAGGGCCTCTGCATATGTGGATTTAGTGTTGCTATATGTGGGTGTTGGTGGTGCGGGTTTAGAAGGGCTATGTGTTGCTTGAGATGTAGTGTGGGTGTTAACCTTCTCCTCTTGACTGTTTAGCACAATCTTGGGTGGAGAGAGCTTTGCTTCCATTTTGGCTATGTAAGTGCATCTCTCACAGGTTGTAGTGTTGGGTGGTAGGAGGAAAGGGTTGTCTGTGTACATGAGGCAATTGCTGCATTGCCCCAGTATGCCCAGATTCACCAGGTGGACAGGAGAAATCACCAGAAGCTGACCCTTGGACATGCCTGGTTTGGGGCTTTTTTTTTTACTTTGTAAAGTACAGGAGCTGTTTCCTTAGCAAGGTACTTTGCAATTATAGGCTGTTTAGTGCCTACTATTAATTTCTCCTTATTAACAATGAGAGTTCAGTGTTTGTATGAGTTTAAGGCTTCCTAGTGCTTTCCAGCAGGTATTAGAGAAAGTGCTAGTCACAGGGATGCTTAAAGGTACGATTGAAAAGAATGCACTCTGCAGTGTGCACTAGAGAAGTTAGATGTGAAAGTAGGTAACTTGAGTTTTACCTATTTAAAAAGTTAAGGTTTAGTGGAGAGTTACTATTTTTAAAACAGCAAGATGGATTGAAAGGGGTGGTCACTTTTGTAACTTGGTACTATGAAATACTGTAGGATGGCCAATAAATTTAAATAATTGAAGGGGTGGGATTTCAAAAATGAAGATTTTGTGATTACTCACATAAGCCAGTGAAAGTAGAGAGAAATGAGATATAAGGTCAGATTAACATAAGAGGCGGGCAACTAGAAAGACAGTGGTATTTAACAAGACAACTTAAATGGGTGGGAGGGCGGGAAAAAATTCTGCCTGACTCAGAACAGAGAGAGCTGTGGTCTCTTTTGAAGTTTTAATATGCTGTTAAAACAGAATGCAAGCAAAACACAAGGTAAAGAAAACAAACTACAGTACTCAAAATATAGAAAGGCAATACAGTAATACAAAAAATATAAGCAAACTAACCTTTCCTTCACAGCAAAGTGAAGCAGAGTCTGGATGAGCCTTTCTGGTAAAGCAGTCTGACATACAAGTATATTTCTTTTTCTGTCCAGCAGGACACACTGTTGGTACATTTTTAATGCAAGCAGCATTACAAATACATTTTTCTACACAAGCTCCTGTATGAATCAGTTTGATATGCAAATGACATATAATTATTTACAAAACTCCAGCTAGTTATACTGGTATAGGTTACACATCCACTGCCCTGCTTCTTCTGGGATACCTGACAATACCTCACACCGTCACATGGTTGAGACCATATGATCAACTTTCCAAAAAGGTGAATGACAGAAAACAGCAAAAATCTATGCTTTTACAGGGGGCAAGCCCTCTGCTCCTGCTGTGTGAGGGGCTGTGCCACCACACCCCCCTGCATATTATATATAACAACTTCTAGATCACACTACAGTGGGAAAAAGGGTAAATTCTCTGATCACTACTGTAATGCAATCTCCATTTCAAAGCTTTGTCATTTTGGTAAGTCAGTCATATGGTCTTAGCCATATGAAGTTTGACTTTCTGTTGAGTCGATCTTCTGAATGGGATCTGTGCAGAGGACATAATGCAATACCATTATCGACTTTTTTTGCATATACACATTCCAGATGATCTACATCTGGCTGCACTTTAATATTATATTTTAGCATAATATATCTCAGCTAATTAAATTCAATATTACAGAAATGGTACTTTATGAAGCATGTATCATATATACCTTGACCACCTGATCTGTATTACCATTAAAGAGAGCTTGTTTGCTTGGTAATTTATATATGTAAGTATGTATGTATATGTCACAAAAGGAGATACTGCCACCCCAGCTATCTGAAATTTTGTAAATAATTGTATGCCACTTGTAAATATCAACAGTATTTATATTGAAGTGTGACAAAGAGAGATACTGCCAGCACAGCTGTCTGGAATTTTATAAATGGTTATGCGTCATTTGTGAATGTCAACATGCTTCATATAAGATGCTTGTGTTACAGATGTATTAGAACTGTATGTTATGTATATATCAAACTGTTGGTACAGACGTGTGTGTTGAAATGGTATTTTACAAAGTACTGAGCTTAAAGATGCTACCGCTCTGTACCCTACTGGATTAGAACTGAAATGCACCTGCAATATTGTAACTGTTTAGATGTCTATATTTTAACAATGGAAACTGGAACACCAGAAGTTAACTTTCAGAAAAATAGCTGCAATTAAATTACTTTATAGCCACGTAATAAAAGGATGTTATCTTTCAGTTTCAGTGCAGTAACAAACACAATGTCTAGAACTAGAAGGTCACTGTATTGTCTTGGAAGTGTTTTTATTGTTTTATGACTTGCAGGATATGCCTTAGATCTAAGAAAAGTCTTGTCTATTTTCACAGGTAGATGCTAAATGCTAACAGCTACATCAATAGCAGTTTTATCTGGGATACAGTCAGATGACAAGAAGTGATTTTGTCCTGCAAGCTATCCCAGCAGTAATATTTGAGATATTAATTTAAGAACTCTCTAAGAGAAACTAAGTATTCTGTATTTTTCTTTGACCTGACAACATCAGCTGGAAGACCCACTCACCACATCTGCCTTGCTTGCTCTGAAGTAAGTTATTAGGGTACAGTAATTCTCTTACATAACAGTCATGAATACAGCAATGCTTAGCTTAGGTGTTTTTCTTTATTTATTTGAGACTCTCCTGCAATGTTGTTTTAAATATTTCCTGTGATTGTGAACTCTGATGTAACTGTAAGTATATACTGAGTATTTTTTGTTCTTTTATTATTTATTATTAAATATATTTAAATTTTTCATTGTGGCTGATCTGTGTAGAGACATATTTATTTTCTGAGAGTACTTTTCATATTTATTTGATGACACTGTGTAGGCCACTCCTCTTTGTCAAAATACCATTTGTATTGACAGTAACATTATACAGTAAGATTGGATACCTTTTGTTAAGGGCCTTAAATCAGCTTATAAAGAGTTGGCTGGTAGTAGTAATAACTACCTTACAGACTAGGCATAAGGGGACATAACTTGTAAACCTCTGACAGCCTTTCCCAAGTGCGTGTGTGTGTGTGTGTGTGTGTGTGTGTGTGTGTGTGTGTGTGTGTGTGTGTGTGTGTGTGTGTGTGTGTGTGTGTGTAAATCAAACATCATAATGTGTGGGTATCTGCTACTTGGGCTGGATCACGAATTACTGGTTGGACAGAGAGGGTGCTGGAGGTCTTGGCTTAGCCACTCAGCTGATATTTCAACTTTATAGTTGTGCCAGTGGAGAGTCTTATTCGGAATCTGGAGAAAGAGGGAGAAACCAGCCTCGGACTGACTGTGCTTTCTGTATGTTCTTAAGGGAAACTGCACTTGATGCAGGGAGATGCATCTGGAAATACTGTGTGTGTAACTTGTCATCCTCCCAATGTACATCCCCCACTGGTGCTAGTGGTGAGGACTGAGGTACCATGATTACTGGTCCAGTGCTGTGGCATCACAGTATATATGTATATAAATATGCATGCTTGTATACGTGTATGTGTGTATGTCTATGTCTATCTACCTATATAGATAGATAGAGAGGTAGATACATATTTATTTATTTAGTCAGTTAGTTAATTATTTCAGTACTGGTGGCTGGTTAGTACAGTTTTCCTACAACAGTTGATGTATACTTGCCAGGCTGTGTGATGGCAAAATAAATTGCATACCATGCATATAGTGATAAAGGCAAAAGTGTATGGCAGTTATACAATAATATGTTTTTTTTTTCCTGAAAGGATGGGGTTTGCACTGTATAAACTCCCAGCAGAGGTACAAGGGCATATATAATTTCTGTTTACCAGACTACATTATACATTTGAGGTTATTCAAAGTACCAAAAAAAAAAAAAAAAAAAAAAAAACAGGAAATTAGATAAAAACAGCAAGTGCAGATTTTTGGGTATAGGTAGACAATGCACACATTTCTGATGGATGCAACATGTTTTCTTTGCTGAAGACATCCAAATGTTTGTTTCCAAAACTTCATGCAGATATGCAGTTTGTTGCAGAATGGAAGATATGAAATCTTCAAGGATATATAACTTTTCTGCAAACATACCATAAGGAAGTAGTTAAAAGTAAACACTATTGGATTTGCTTGAATCTGAATGCAGCAATGTTGTTAATTTAACTTGGGCCAGATTCACGATAGCTTGCATGGAGTCTAAGAGTAGAGTAAGACTCCATGCAGCCATCATGTCCGACGAGCGATCCAGGAACAGCCTGTAGGGGCATGTAAGAGAGCTCCTAAAACGGCTCTTACACGGACAGGGCAGGGATATGCAAATTACCTCAATTGCAGGTGAAAGGCATGCAAATGAGGTAGATTTGTGATTCAGAAAACCCGTACTTGTCTGAGTAAGAGCAGTGTTATTTGCAGAAATGTACTCAGTTGACAACTGAGTACCATTCTGCAAATAGCAAAACGGAGCCGTAACAGCTCCAAATAAAGGTTGCATCCAGTGCAGGAAGCATGCCAATGGCCAAATATACGGCCATTGGAAATGTTTCCTGATGCAATATAAAAATAAAAATATTTTTTTTTCACTGATTTCCGACGTTTAAGCATAGCGCAGTGCCGTGCAAACGGGCTGCACTCTAAAACCCAGAATACTAAAAATTAAAACCCACAAATGTGGAATTTATCGAAATTGTTAATGTACAATGCAAGGGAATGGCAGACTGAATACAACATGGCCACTGAGTAGAGGTTGCTAAGGGGGTAAGCTCAGTCTAAGACATGTAACCAAGCATTAGTAGGCAATCCTATGTAAATGCGTGTTAGGATAGTGAATTGCAAGTTTACATAGCAAATGAGGACAGTCAGTGGAGTGTAGGAGTAGGATATGGGGAGTAACAGAGTAGAAGATAGGTGACATCATGAGGGGGGTACGTATGAAAGAAGTGAAGCTTATTGGAGCAGAGTGACATGTGTCAGCTGTCATTTATACATCGTGGAAAGAGGTGTGTCAACAGTAGGCTAGGGAAAGGCAAGAAATGGAAGGTGTATGTCGTAGATAACACCAAAGTTTCTTGTTGAGCAGGTATGAGCGTGTGTGCGTGCGTGTAAACCTGAGTAAGACAGTCTGCGCGTGTGTAAGCATGAGTGCGCGCATTTAAGCCGGAGTAAACATGTATAAGGCTGCTTAAGGTGTTGTAAGCATGTCTGCACTGATGTGCATGCATTTTAACCCAAATAAGCAAGTTTTAGTCCGTGTAAGCATGTGTGCATGCGTGTTAGCAGCTGTGCATGTCTTTGCGCTTGTGTGAATGGCGCTCCCCCCTGAGGAAACAGAAAGGAAAAAGGAAGTACAACAAATAGTAGGAAGCTACCAGGGAGTACTAGCAGAGCTAGCAGGTGAAAACAATCAGAATCAGGCAATTACACAGGCAGTACACTAGCCCAGCCCAGCCTAGCACTTAAAACTCTGCAAACAACAGTCCATTATGTTTCTCACAAGAGACACTGCAGTAAGCTAATAGAAGTGAAAACTGAAAAAGCTTTACTGAGACAAAGAAATGTTAGGGGCTGCCATTGCTGTTATAAGGTGACATATGCAACATGCTGAGTGTGGTGACAATGTAAATGCTGCAGGACAACCCACAGTGAGGAGACGGAGAAGAGTGTACAGGCCCAGGGTAACCTACCAGGGGCTACATGAGCTGGAGATAGTGGAGTGCTATAGAGTGGACAGAGACCTCCTGCAGCAAATTGTTGAGCTGTACAGGCCATGCCTCACACACAGAACCAACAGAGGGGAACCCATCCCAATGGAAACCAAGGTATGTGTTGGCCTAAGAATACTAGCAACAGGTACCTTCCAGAGACCAACTGGTGATATTATGGGGATATCACAGGCATCAGCATCCAGGGAACTACACCAGTTTCTGGATGCCATGTCAGCACATGTTGGTGATCATGTATATTTCCCCAATTCCCGTGAGGTATTGGCCGGCAATATGCGTCTCTTCCAGCAAATAGCGGAATACCCTGAGGTAGTGGGTGCAATAGACTGCATGCACATATGCATCAAAGCACCAGCCGGCGAGCGGGATAGGGTCTACTTCAACTGCAAGGGCTTCCCCTCCATCAACTGCCAGGTCGTGTGTGATGCCCAGGGCATAATATTGAATGTGTGTGCAGGCTGCCTTGGAAGCTACCATGATTCCCATATCTGGCATCTGACACAGCTGTACCAGACATTTGCCAATGGGGACATCCCACATGGTCACCTAGTGGGTGATGCTGGCTATGCACTGGAGCCGTGGCTGATGACACCCATCAGAAATGCACACACACCTGAACAGGAATGCCATAATGAGGCACACGCACAAACACGTAATGTAATAGAGCATGTGTTTGGGCTGGTCAAGTCACAGTTCTGGTGCCTGGACACATCTGGTGGAGCCTTGCAGTACTCACCAACTACATGTACCCAAATTGTCATGGTATGTGCTATGCTACATAATATGATCCTGTGAAAACAGCTGCAGCAGGACCAGCATAGGCCTGGGCCAAACAGCCCCCCACCTATTGCCAAGGCCATCACAGGCAGAGCGTGACTCGGAGGAGGAATAACCTGAGCCTGCCCCAGAAGGCAGAAGGAGGCATGCCTAGTATGCTTTGGCCTTGGCAAAGAGGCAATGCATAGCACATACACTGGCTCAGTAGGAACTCTGAAAATGATACTTCTCTCCGACTCGCACATAAAGTAAAAGGGATGCCTAAGTTGACACTACCTGCTTCCAAACATGTGCAGGGAGTGTAGTATGTGCATCCGACATAGGCAGCCCTGCAGCACCACCTAAGGCATGAATGCCATGTGTTAAGCAATATAAAGCAGGGCTAAACAGCAATTACTACCATGAAGTATATGCAAACAAAATTGCACACACCAACTAGCACAACTGTGGTCAATGTTCAGTAATACTGGACAACGTCCAGCAATGTTGGTGAATATTGAGCAATGTCGGACAAGCCTGGTCTAAGTAGGGCATAGCTGAACAAAAGCCAACATGCTCATATTTGCTTAACAGGCCCTTAAGCAGTCTGGTCTGCTCAGTATGAAAATATAAAGCAGTGATGGGCCTCGAACCCAGGATACTATACATTATAGCCAAAGTACTGAACCACTAAACCATAACAGTATTGCAGTGGTCCACCTGTATGTTGATAAGTCTATGCAAAGTATTCCATGGAAACCCTGCAGGCACAGCATAATCCTTGTTGAGTTATGACACAAAGGTGAGTCCTGCAGTGAGAACAGAACCTGACTTCCAACACACACAGTATAAATGTTAATATTGGTCATGTTCACACACATCAACAAATGTAGTGGACCTCAGATAGCAACATACTGAAGGGTCACATTGGGCATGCTCACACACTTGAATAAATGAGACAAATGACAGGCAACAAAACATGGAATGGCAGAAATGGGCATGCTCACTCACTTAGGCCATGTCTGAGTACAGCAGCGGGCCACGCATATCTGGCAGTTGCATGTGTTAACCCAGGAACCTGTCACTATACAGCAATCCACCCTGTGCACACAGTTATATGACAACAGACACATCTATAATATAGTGGAACCCTGTCATAATTAAATATGTTCTGCAGATATCAAAGTTGTTCATGGAAACTGGTACAGCAAAGATGATAAAGACCTGCAAACAGTATCAGCAATAAACATTGTGCATCTTGAATAAAGCTAAAAAAAGCACTGTCAATGCCAGGAACTATTTTATAGAAACTTTTATTCCACGAAAATCTGATGAAATCCCCAGGAGGGGATGAAAGCGCTCAATCTGTAAATTGTTCGTGGAATAAAAGTTTCTATAAAGTAGTTCCTGGCATTGACAGTGGACTTTGCACTGTTGGGTTTTTGGACATTTATTTTAATTGTGCATCTTGAACATTAGCATAGGTTCAGAGGTCGATACTAGGCTATCTGCCCTAGGGCATGTACAAGTCTAGCCAGAGTGTGTTTGGCATTCGCAACCCTGTCAGATTACTACACTGTGTGTGTGAATAGTAGGTCACACAAGATAGCTCATGTACGTTTAAGCTAGTGTGTCTCTGTCTAGCAGGGACACAGAAGATATCCCAGGGGTAAATATACAATCACCCATACAGTCGTCAAGATGTCTTCAGTAGGTGGTCAGTGGGTGGCTCTGCCTATGTGAAACTGGGATTACATTCTGTAGTGAGTGGAGCCTCTGGGATAAGAATCTGTCCCTCCACAATGTCCTATTAACATCTGTGCTGAGGTATACTTCCCTGGAGTGTGTAACTCCAAGGGAGTTGGATATCCTGAGGTGGAGCATGTCCAGTAATTCTGGGTTGGGTATATCTGTAAACAACAGGCACACATCATATCTGAGTAGGTGGTAAGCGACTGAGTAGAGCTGGAGTTACTGCATCTGAACTATGCAGGGCATCTGTGTGAGTCCCTAGATCTGCTTGGTGAGGACCTTCCGTGGCCAGTACAGTTGCTGCAGGTGTCAGGTAAGGTACACCCCAAATGTGGCATTGTAACCAAGCATGGATGTGATGAGTATAGGGGCACAATGACCTCACTCGATCTAGATGTGAAACCATATGGGATAAGGTGGCCCACATAGAAGGTGTGTCCAACCACTTTGGCAACGTGAATGTTAAAGGCGACAGTACGAACAAGTTATGTCCCCAAACCCCTAACAACTCCTGCCATATGTAATGGAGTACTACCTATGTGGTAATGTGTGGGCATGTTGTTACTCCCAAAGGGGATGACTATGTAACTAATGGCATTTAGCTGTAGGCCATGGCTCAGGCACCACTCATCCATCTCTGTGAGACCCTGATTGAGTTTGCATGTGGCAGCTGGAGAGTTGATCATGGCACTGAACAAGAGAGGTCCCAGGACCAAGCCGTGTGGGATGCCATGTGCAACTGGTGTATAGTCAGACATGGCACCTGCAATTCTGAACATGTGGGTGCTATCCCTAATCTAGGTATCAATCCATTGTGTGAGATATGTGTCCATATTGATGCTGGTGAGCCTATGCATAATGGCCCAGTGGGTTAATGTGTTGAAGGGTTTTGCAAGGTTCAGGTAGGCTGTGTAGACAGCCGTCCCTATGTCAATGGACCTGTTAGCCATTTAAAGAATACAAACAGGTTCAAGAGGCAAGATCTGCCCACAGCAATGCTGAAATGTGTAGGACACAGTTTCTGTAGGTTCCCGATGTCTATGTGTATGAGTCCTATGACAATATGTTCAATAGCTTTGCAGAACAGGCTACATAGGCTTATAGGGAAATATTGTCTGTTGTCCATTGTGGCACCAACTCTGTGGAGCGGGACCACTGTCGCAGTACACCATTCCTTGGGTACATATCCTGTGGTAACTCTGATATTGAACAGTGATGTAATGTGAGGGTTGCGTTTGTCATGATGCTCGTGTAGGATGTAGGCTGGGACACCATCTGGTCACATTGATACTGTGATGTACGCTGTGAGGAGGGCAGCACTCACCTGTTACTGTGTGATGTCAGAGAGGTTATATTCTGTTGGGATGGATAGTTGCTCCTTAGTGGGGATGGGTGGGAGACATCTGCACTGAACCTGTTTTCCAGGATGTAGGCAATGCCAGTGGGTTCAGGGTAAGTTTAGTCAGTATGCAGTAACTCACAGCATATCAGTGAGTGTCCACCCAGGTTCCTGACATAACTGAAGAAGGCCGTGTGATAGTCCTATGTGTCTGTTGCAATTGTCTGGTAGAAGTGGCCTTTAGAAAAGTCCATGAGTGATTGTACCTGTCTGCTAGTACAGATCACAGATGCCTTCCCAGTCTGGGATTGTGCTCTATCATGTAGTAGCTTCCTCCTGACATTGTACAGCTTATTAATGGCTGGGGTCTACCAGACAGGTCCCCTGCCATTGTAGTAGTGGGTCCTGTTTTTATTTGGGATAGCACAATCCATGCAGTCCACTAGGTGTCCATAGAATGTGTATGTAAAGGATGCAGCAGTGTGAGCCATATATGCCACTGTCTCAGGATCTCTGAAGGATACCACCTTGCTTCGGTGAAGTGAGATGTTGGCTCATGAGAAGTTCACCAAGATTACCCAGGATGGGTGTGTGGAGGGTATATGTATGTATGTCCTGTGAGATACAAGTATGTTCTGACCTTACCAATGAGGGGTATATCACTGGTGTGGAACATAGAGTCCCCATGTTGGTGATGAGAAGGTCTAATATGTATTTCCCCCTTGTGGCTGTGCTGACTGGTTGTGCCATAGCATATGAGTCCACAAATTGTAGCGACTGTTGGGTGAGGGTGTCGGGGCTTGAGTAGTATCCCCAGTCAATATTTGTGTATATGAAGTCACACAATATAATGGTGTTTGTGAAAACCTTCATATTCTCCATAGTTCCCATGAAAGCCGAGTGTGGTTCCTGAGTTTGGGAGTGTGTTCTGTAGCAACTGAAAGGCAGTTTTGCACAATGGTAGTTGTATATGTATGGTTTGTGATGCTTTGTGCAGTGCTACTAACCCGGAGGTGTGTGTATCTGTGATGTATATGGATACTCCCCCTAGTTGTGTTGTCTGTTCCAAGTCTTGTTGTCAGACAGCATGGTATGAAACATAACCTGGTAGTGCTGGTGTGCATAAGCGAGCCTGAACCAGGTGTCTGTCAGTGCACAGATATTGCTATCCTCCATACTGAGGAGAGTCCTGAGTGGCCACAATATGAGGTTAACACAACTGTTGTTGAGCAGCATTACCCTTAGTTTCATTTAACCTGTAATGTCTATGGAGGTGGGTTTGTCTTCTGAGCCCTGCTTAGAAAAGGCACTATGGTGGTAGCAAGAGCCTTAGCCAGCATTCCAAAGTCCAAGGGTGACAGGTGCAAGCTGTCCATAGTGAAGCTACGTGGCATGTTGAGCATGTCACCATACACTGACAGACACTGTATCCCCTATGAATGAAACAAATTTGCTAGGCAACTGTTAAATGTGATATGTGTGTCCATATACTGTGACATCATAATTGGTGGGTGTAAGATGCTAGACAAGGTCAGGGTCATAATGGCCTGGGTACATGATCAGACTGTTCCTCCATGTATCATGTCATGTGGTCCAGGGAATAACGTCTGAGGTTATACACACCAGCATGGACAATGATGGTGCCAGTCTTGTACTTGCTTTGGAGTGACCTGACTGCCTGTGTTATGCGACAGATCCCGGCACCCAACAGACAGCCCAAAGTGACTATTCCCTTGTTAGGGCTGGTGAGTGGTACGTTAGTCTGTCTGACAATAAGTGTTGCCTATTACAAGTGTATTAGGTGTGTTGTTTAGCCCGAAGGGCAGTGACTGTGTGGCACACTGACATTGTGAATATTGTGATATGTGGGTATTGTAGTGGGGTAGCAGGTGTGTGTGTGTCTGCTTTGGAGGTCTCTGCTGCTTAGGTAGAGTACATTTACAGCATCCGAGTATGTCTATGTGTGCTAATGTGGTTTGAGTGCTGTTGCTAGAGGATATGTGAGACTGATATATGGTGTGTGTGGTTACCTTCACCACCTGATAGACTGTGCCAGTCATGGGTCAAGAGAGTTCAGCTCACTGTATGTCTGTATAGGTGCATCTCACACATATATCTGAGTTTGTCAGGAGGAGGAGAGGGTCGTCTGTGTACATGAGGCAGATGTGACATTGTGTCAATATCACAATATCCACCAGCTGGACTGAAGAGTACACACAAAACCGACCCCTGGACATGCCAGGATATTATCATGACATACTCTGTAGCCTGATAACAAAGGATCAGTAGGGTGTTAAGTGTGTAAAAGAGTATAACAGGGATTAGTGCTCATTTTCATTGGTGTTTTGTAAAGAGTAGCTGAGAAGGAGTCCAGACTGAATCATGACACCTCCTTCAGCTATGTCATAAATAGCAATGTACACCCATATATGTCCTGAGTCAGGGCCAACTGTACCTGAGTGACAATGCCAACATTATGACAGACAGGCCCATATTTACATACACATCCCCCACTGACAATAGTCCACATCAACATACCAGGAGATATCACATGTAGAATGGATGAGCAGCTACCCCCACTGCCAAAAGCATGGCAGCAGGTGGAATACATTGATTCCCAATATGTGTCATGCACAAACTACAGAACAAACAGATCATGCACCTGAACAGTCAGCTGAGCCTCACCCCCTACACAGGATGTAGAACCGTTGAATGTTTCACAGCTACATATGGCGCTCCCCACAAGTGTTGGTTCATAACACACCATGGGAAGTCAACTCCAGTATGCTTATGAGGTCTGATCTGCAAGGTCATGGAGTCCATCATGGTTGCAGTCATAAACAGAGCTATTGGAAGCTGACATACACACAACCCTACCAACTGTGGTATGTTCACGTGCAGATCATGGTTCCCAAAAAACACGCTAGACTGTTTGCAAGGCAGCCACCCAGGACATACATCAATGATCACATCTACAGATGTGTCACATAGACTTTGAATAGCCCTTTATCAACATCCCAGACACATGTAGTATCCACAAAACCAACAAGCTGTGCGTAAATATGTGTTGACATATGACGGAATGTCAATGTGTCCACAGATAGATCACACAAGGTAAGGATTCTGGGGTCTTTTTCAAGCTGTTGACACCTGCTGACCCACATGGACCATTCCTGGAATGGCATAAAACAAAGTGTACACACATCACCATGTCCAGTCTGATGATGTCACCATCCTATAAATACAGCAGGAGAAGGGAAACCAGCCAGTAAAGCAAATATCGTACTGTGTTAATGCATCTTTCTTCAGTATCATAACATAGTTAGGGAGGGATTTGAATCCTGCAAACTGTGTGTGGGTGTGTGTATGTGTGCAGTTTCCTTTGAGAGGTGTTCCTTTTTTGGAGACTGTGAAAACTCACTAAAAGAGGTACATTCCTCTTTGGAAAGTTTGATGATGTCACCATCCTACAAATACAGCAAGAGAAGGAAAACCAGCCAGTAAAGCAAATTGCGTGCCATGTTAATGCATCTCTCGCTAGTATTATAACATAGTTAAGTAGGGGTTTGAATCCTGCAAACAGTGTGTGTGTGGGGGGGCGGGTGTGTATGTGTGCAATTGTGTTTGAAAGGAGTGTCCTTTTTGGAGACTGTGAAAACACACTAAAAGGGGTACATTCCTCTTTGGAAAGTCTGATGATGTCACCATCCTACAAATACAGCAGGAGAAGAGAAGCCAGCCAGTAAAGCAAATAGCATGCCATGTTAATGCGTCTCTCTCTAGTATCATAACATAGTTAAGTAGGGGTTTGAATCCTGTAAACAGTGTGTATGTGTGTGTAGGGGGGTGTGTATGTGTGCAATCCTCTTTAAAAGAAGTGTCCTTTTTGGAGACTGTGAAAACACACTAAAAGAGGTACATTCTTCTTTGGAAAGTTTGATGATGTCATCATCCTCCAAATACAGCAGGAGAAGGGAAACCAGCCAGTAAAGCAAATAGTGTGCTGTGTTAATGTGTCTTTCTCTAGTATCATAACATAGGTAGGGGATTGAATCCTGCAAACAGTGTGTGTGTGTGTGTGTGTGGGGGGGGTGTATGTGTGCAATTATCTTTGAAAGGAGTGTCCTTTTTGGAGACTGTGAAAACACACTAAAAGAGGTACATTCCTCTTTGGAAAGTTTGATGATGTCTCCATCCTACAAATACAGCAGGAGAAGGGAAACCAACCAGTAAAGCAAATAGTGTGCTATGTTAGTGCGTCTTTCTTTAGTATCATAATGTAGTTAGGTAGGGGTTTGAAGCCTGCAAATGCTGACTGTGTGTTACACTGTTGGTCAATGTGGTGTGGGTTTTGCTTTTACCATGGTATGACACAGTATGATGACAACAGTAAGTGCATTGCACACATCAGGTATCTGCATGGCAAATATATATGTGTACATGTCCCCTCAATCAGTACATAGGTGTGAAGCCTGCATACTACACGAATACATTTGTTTCCATTGACAGGTTGTGCCGCTGCTTCTCAGATCATAGGTCACATATGTATGTATGTGACACGGCCGTCCACTGTCGTTTTCTGTGGCCAAGGTCATCTGTGGCACACACACCCATGACAGTTACTTAAGAGTAGTGTGAGTGAGGGTATATGCCTGGGGTATATGTCAGACATGGTCATACACAACAAAGTCTGCCAAGAATGGACAGTCTTTATAGGTGTACAACTACCTTGTGGATATGCATTCAGGCCTCTAATGTCTTATGTGATACAACTTGGGACTCCACAATACCTATGGATATGTGGATATCAAGGTACACATGACATAACATGGGTCTGTATGTACACAATGGTACCCAACATACATGTTGAGGGCTACCACCTGTGTGGTACTGACAGGATAGTATGTATAGTACATGAGGATGACTATGCCATAGTCGGCTTACTGCTATACAGCATGTATCAGACAACAGGTATCTGTCTGTATCATACCCTTGTGTAGGATATGCGTCCCATCCAGGGAATGCATTGTAGGCCAATCCATGCATTCCCAGATTTGGATGGACACATCCCTAGTGTGTCTGCATGTACCTAAGGGGGCAATATGACACACAGGTGTGGTCACAGTAATGGGTGGCGATCATTACCACTGGTTAGTGTTATAGTGTAGCACCGGAAGGATCCAATTGATACTGGGTTCCCTACTACTGTGTGTCATTTGTCAGGACATCATCCAATGATTGCTTATAGTCATGCTGTTGAGGTTGTGTATACTATCAGACTGAAAATCATTGACAGATATTAACGGTATCACCCACAGCATAGTGTCAACCCATGTCATACACACGTCTACCCATGTTAGTACACAACTGTAGTAGAATGCATACTGGCCATTGAAAGATGCTATGAGATGTTAACAATGTGTACAACAGGGTATGCCACACGTCCCATGTGTCCACTGTGCATGTACATCCAGACAGTGTGCACCCACCATGTTCACAGATGTACACTTGCTAATCTGTACTGCACACATCACACATGTACTGTCCACTCACTAACACATGCTGGCAACACATCACACATCAGCCAAGTGGCACATGGGTGGATAATACATACTCAGACCTAACAGTGGTGTAAACAATGCTACATTGACAATCAGAGCTTTGATGCATAATGTCTGCTCAGATATACCTACAAGGATGTAGTTACACTTCCTTGTTGACAACTTGCTATTATTGCTACACTGCTATAGTGTCACCATGTGCATCAGCACCATGTTAGCCTGTCCCTCCATCAATAATACAGATGACAGGAGGCGACACAGGTATCATCATATGCACAGAGTGTTTTGTTGTTTGCCAGAGCCTGACATTGACCTATCCAATCGACATGTCTGTGTGTGTGTGTGTGTGTGTGTGTGTGTGTGTGTGTGTGTGTGTGTGTGTGTGTGAGGGACAGCAGTACAGCATGGGCCAGTGTTGATGTAATGTGTGTGTGTATGTGTGAGCCCTAGTTATTTGCTTAATGTGTGTGTGTCTGCATGCACACAGCTCCACCATGTGGCTGCCATATATGGTGGTTTGTGGGATAGCCACAGAGTGTACCTGCTAGGCTGCACAGATCACTGTCTCTGGCCATGGACACAGTACCTGTGCCTGGAAGGGGTGCTACGGACAGTATCGGGTACCAACCCTGACTGGGTACTGTCATCAGAGGCAGAGGCATGATGACTGGACCCATGTCCCTGCTGGGACTGGCCAGAGCCATGTGCACATGATCTACTGGGATGGTCAATGGACAGGCCAGCACCAGCATTGCTGGGGCTGGTATTGCCACTACGGGAGTGGCTGTGAACTGTGGGCTGTCCATGACCACTGTCAGCTGTTGCTGTTGCTGGCATGTGTCCGCATCAACATCGCAACCATCCCACATGGTCCTGGCTCAAGGAAGGCATGTTGTGGAGGGTATCTGTTGTCTCCCCCCAATGTCTATCAATGACCTTGGTGTAAATCCGGATGGCACCAGCAAGGTCATAGATGCTGTCATTGATAGCGGTGTAATGTGCCCTCTGCACCCTAAGTCCCTGCCTGGTGTACCGTTCCATATGTGCCTGAGCCTGCATTACAGCCCAGAACATAGTGGTCGTCGTAAGACCTGTGAGGGCACGCCTGCCAGGGGCAATACGACCAGTGGTGCTCCCCCAAGAACCCCTGGACCTCTGCCTACGTGGTACCATTCTGGGTCTATGGCTATGGCTGCTGTGAGGGGATGCAAGTGCCATGGGTACCACACTCTCCTGGTCAATGCCAACTGTATGCTGTCCCTCGCCTATGGCCATTGGTGGTGAGGGATGTAATGGCAGTATGAGTGTGCGCATAAATGGGGTTGAACGCTGTGTACTGTCAATTGGTGGACCAATGACAGACCCTGTCAAATCTCCCTGTGCCACAATACATGTGTCATCATCACCACTATCTGTGGCAGTGGCTTCAGGTCGCCTGCTGGTTTCACCAACCCCTAACTTAGCACCTGTGAGAGGAAGACAGGAAACACACTTTACGGTCTGCACATGCACACATGCACACATGAACACATGCACACATGCACACATGAACACATGCACACATGAACACATGCACACATGCACACATGCACACATGAACACATGCACACATGCACACATGCACACATGCACACATGAACACATGCACACATGCACACATGCACGCAGGAATACAGGAACACAGGAAGACATGCACAATCCTCACTACAGCAGATAAACACACACACAGCATTAGTCCAAAACATACTCAATAGTGGTTGAAGGTGGGTGGCAGTATCACAAGGCAAACAGTAGCATCACATGTGTCAGCATGCAGAATAAGTGTTGATCAAGTCCATGCAGTGTGAGTGTAGACAGCCATAGTTAATGACAGTGTACATGGCTGTGGTGCATGTGTGTACATGTTCAGTGCCTACACCCTGGAACACAATGTGTACAAGGACACAACATTTCTGTGCAAGTATTATTAGCTCTGCAATGTCCAGTGCACCATCACTCACAGGTATACATACCACGGATACATGTGTTATCTGTGTGTCATATGGATTTCCATGTCTGATTGCAGTGTCTGTGTCTGTAGCAGACAATTGTGGACACAGGTGTAGCACATGCATGCTATGTACACACACGGGATGAATGGTGCATGTGTACATGATGGAATACCAATCCTGGACATGGCCATTGTAACTGTATGGGGTGTAGAACCATTAGCCATCATCATCATGCATCATGTGGTCACTCAAGGCCACTAAAGTGTGCTAGACCACCGCCTAGCATGCTGTACCTGAACCACAGTGCCGTGACTAAGTTCAAAATTATGCAACCAATTGCACAAGGGTGTGTGAGGTGCCCAAAAGGGAGCATTGCCTAACATGACTGTGTTATGTGTTAAACAGTGTTGCACAGCCCCATGCTAGGCCCTTACCCCTCAGGTATAATATGTGTGGTGTGTGGATGATGTGGGATACTGAAGTGTGACCTGGCAGCGGGTGTCCAGTTACAACATGTGTAGCATGTTGTGGTGTACTCCGTATGACAAACGTGTTATGTTGTGTACATGTGTGTCAACTATGCCTATCCAATGTGCAGTACAGTGTTGCCACATTTGTGTCTGATGCTCTGTGCATTGCATGTGATTGAGGCAGCTACTGACTTTACTGAGATGTTTAACGTCTCACAGCAAACATGCACAGCATGCATTATGCATAGGTGTGTTACGTGTACATGGCCTACACCTCACCTATGACATGCACATTTCAATACCAACTTTAAAGTGTTAACACACTCACCAGCATGTGTCGTCAGCCCTGCTGTCATACCAGAGGGACCTACAAGAATATGACACAGTTTGTCAGTGGCCACAACTGTGGCATTGCTGCTTGAGTGTGCTAAACTACAGTAGGACAACAGGCATAGGTGTACAGATACTATTCACAATATCAGTATTACACACAATAGGCAGCACAACTGCTAAACACAGTACACATCTCACATATGCATAATCTAAAAATACAGGTAACAGTAGTCTACAGCTAGGGCATGTTACCTGCACGCTCCATGTCACCATGCTGGGTGGCTCTGGCCTCCATGATGACACATGTGTGATGTTGTTGCTGCTGTAGTCCAGGAGCCACCACACTTAGGAGCAGTTCCTCCACTCTGGTGAGGGAGTGATGTATGGCCACCCCACCACCTGATGCAAGCTGTTGTCTATGGATATCAGATGCACGCTGCCAGACGTCTAATTAAATCACTGCAGTGATGGCGTACCTGCTCATATGTCCAGTTATGCATGCCTATGTCATTTACCTGACGAACAAGATCTTGCCACAGTGCAGTATGCTCCTGCTGGTGCTGGCTGGCCCTGGAAAACAGCAGGGTATAGTGCTGAACCAGGCTGTGGTGGATTTCCTGTTCCTCTGCTGCTGTGTAGGAGGAATTCCTTTGATGAGCCATTAGCCTGGAAGACAAGTAAACGATATGTGTGAGCAAGTCATGTGGCACACTTAATATTTTACAGTACAGATATCAGTTAACTGCCATATATAGCATCTGTTCGTCTGTCAGGGGATACACACATTCAGTACCACATATCAGTGCTCAGCCCACAACTGGCTGATAGTGCCTGCCACACTCCATATAACAAACCAGTATACACCAGTAGTCGGCACAGTGTTTGGGATTCAATGCACAGCCTTGCCATGGGGGCACATTACAAGCTAATGCATGAAGAAATATGTCATCCATTGCAATGAATGTGAAGTACAGTTACAGTATAACCAGTAACCCACCCTAGTTGTTGATGCCATACCCCTACCTAACATATGTGCACAGTTATTAATATAGCTGGCATACTGCTGTAATAGAGTATACATGTTGCTAGGTACACAGGCAAACCCTGCAACACACATGTGATTGCGGACATAATACAGGCATCATTACACACACATTAGACATTCATACAACACACAAATGTATGCTAACACAGATGAGCATTTCCTGTGTACCTTACAGTACTGTGTGCCCTTACTTACAGATACCTATGCCTGAGGTATGTAATCTGTGCAGACTACAGGAAACACACAAGACAGTGTTACCAGGGAATGTGAACATACACCACACTGTGCTGTCCATATATATCTGTATATATCTATATATATCTATATATGTATATATGTATATATATCTATATATATATATATATATATATATATATATATATATATATATATATATATATCTATATATCTACATATCTATATATCTATATATATGTATATATGTATATATGTATATATGTGTATATATACCACACACTACAACCTACATAGATATGTGCACATAGCAACCTTCAAATACATATATAAGCCCAGCCTTCACTAACAGTTGCAGTATGTCCCTTGCCTTATATTTATGCATATCTGCATATACATATAGATACGGACTGTTACCACATATGGAGTGATCACAGTATGTAGAGTACCCTTCAGACACATCATTCGGATGCCAGCAAATACATCTCTGTTACATATTTTACCTTTGTATTTCTCACCTCTGTCTGTTGTACCTGTTGACATTTTTTTTTTTTTTGGTTGGTGTCTCCAACTGCCTCTGTTTGTTTTTTGTTTGGTTGATGTCTACAACTGCCTCTGTTTGTTTTATTTTTTTTTTTGGTTGGTGTCTCCAACTGCCTCTGTTTTTTTTTTTATTCTGGTTGGTGTCTCCAACTGCCTCTGTTTGTTTTTTTTTTTTTGTTTTGGGTTGGTGTCTCCAACTGCCTCTGTTTGTTTTTTTTTTATTCTGGTTGGTGTCTCCAACTGCCTCTGTTTGTTTGTCTGTCTGTCTATCTGTCTGTCTCACTCTCTCTCTCTCTCCAGTTGCTACAATGATATTATTGCATTTGTGGACAGCAAGTACAGGCTGCATTTGTAGGTATCTGCACATCTGCATGTGATGGCCTCTACACCAATTGGTGCCCACCATTTAGTAATTGCATGCAGCCTGCTGTGTGGTAATTGTAGTTCTCACTGTGATTTCAGGACACTGCTATAAAATGATAGGCTAGGTAAGTGTAGGCCTTTCATTTTAGCAAGGTGGGGACCATGCTTGTTTGCTGTGGACACTGTTGTGTCAGTCAGAAGGTTGGTATATGTCTCATATCTGAGGCTGGGTTGCAGTCAGTGAAATGCATGTTGTACTGAAACCTGACTGTTGCTTCTTCCAGTACACTCTTCTCAGTGTGTAAGTTTACTCACACCTCCTAATGCTAACACTGGATACATGGGAGTATGTACTATCTTTTGGGATTAGGGAATTAACTGGCATACAACAGTAGTTATTGCAATGTATTCCTATGGCTTTCCTATTTTCCCTTTACATTCAGTCCTTGTAATGCATGTTATATGTCTTTATTGCAATGTATTCCTATGGCTTTCCTATTTTCCCTTTACATTCACTCCTTGTAATGCATGTTATATTTCTTTATTGCAATGTATTCCTATGGCTTTCCTATTTTCCATTTACATTCACTCCTTGTAATGCATGTTATACTTCTTTCAGCACCAAGTTATTGCATATCTGCTGTAGCTTAGTGGTACATCATGCAGACTGGTGAGTCCAAGGTGTGGGGTTTGCGACTGACAAGGGTATTTTATTTTGTTGCTGAGCAGTGCAAGGGCCTTGTCATACAGAGTGACTAAGGCACTTTTAAGCAGTTGTGAGCGGGTTTGCGTGGGTTTGCTTGACGCTTAGCTTAGCTTATTGTATTTTAGCAATACTAAGCTAAGCTTAGCTTAGCCCATTTTATGTTAGCAATACTAAGCTAAGCTTGGCATAGCTTATCATATCTTAGCAATGCTAAGCTAAACGCACACATGCGCACACTGGTGCAAACCCGCTTACTACTGTTTACAAGTGCTCACTCCCGCTAACCCCTGCGCTCATGTCTTTGACAGAAAAGTAAATGGGGAGATAGGAATGTGGTAATAAAGGATGCACAAAGAGGGGAATACAGTAGGGAAACCAGCTTGGGATGTACACGATGGGTGTGGAGAAGGTCCCTAGCTGCCCATTTCTTTACCAGCAACAGCTGTGCATATGCAATATATTAGGTGAGATATTTGAAACCTTCCACCCCTGAGAGAGGGGTGAGGACAACTAAGTATGTTGTACTACCAAGTATGAATATCAGGCACATGCACTGTTTGTGAACTGTTATACTGTCATTAGTACATTACTCACTTCTGAACAGTTTGTGGTTTGTGTTGACATTAGTACAGTCTGCTCAGGACAACTGGACATATTTCTGTACTGTGCATGCCTACCTACACCCTTGGTTGTGCCTGACTGCATGGGTATATAGTACCGTTGGGTAGGGGTGCAGAACTGCAGAGTGCATTATGTATTATTGTGTGATGTTTATCTTACTGAACATGCAGAGTTGCTGTGCACCTGTAAGTCTATGAAGGCTTGTAGTCTGTCTGAGTAGCTCCCACCTGTGGACATATCCAGATGGTAGACAGAGGTCAGCCTAGTATTCTTTGACTGTGCACCACAGCAGTCTTTTCAGCACCTGAACAATGGCATTGTCACAGGTGGTTGCTAGCAGTACATGGCTACATCCTTTGATATTTCTGTGCTGTACTTCTACATAAAGGCATGCTTGTGGGATTCATTCTACAGCTATTTGCAGAGTGTGTAACAGCAGACAAGCTGATATGCCTGTGTGTTTCTGACACTTCCAGGCCTCAGATACTGTCAAGTATATATTTGAACAGCCTCAGGGAAAGGTACATATAACTGGGTTACACCTGTGATATAGTTCAGACATTTTGCAGTTCAGACTTTGGGTGATTCAGAGCATATGTATTACTACACATTTTCTGACGTGCAAGTGGTGTCTACTCTCACTTATTGACATTTGTCATTCAATGAGATTCAACACTTGTCTGCCTACTGTTAGTACATTTCACAGGGAGTCAGAGGGGCACAGCTAACATTTGTTTACAAATCAGGGTCATCACTGTAGATCAGTCACTGTTGGAAGGTCTGGCTTGTGACCTATGCAAATATGCCAGTGTTTATCCTGCTCTGATACTGTGTGGGGTTTGTAAGTAGCTACTGTAACCTTATTCCCTACTAGCATGGCTGATTCTCTTTTCACAGTCATGTCATGCAATTCCACAGCACCTGCTGGTTAAGGCCCACAGAACAAGATTTGTGTTATGCCATTCCTATTTTCCCTTTACACTCACTCATGGTAATGCATGATATATTGCTTTCAGCACTGAGTTATTGTATATCTGCTGAAGTGTAGGGATACTTCATGCAGACTGGTGTGTCCAAGGTCCCAGATTTGTGACTGACAAGGGTATTTTATTTTGCTGCTGAGCAGCACAAGGGCCTTGTCATACATAGTGACTAAGGCACTTTTAAGCAGTTGTAAGTGGGTTTGCGTGGGTTTGCGAGACGCTTAGCGATGCTTAGCTATGCGCACACAAGCTCACACTTGCGCACCCCCACTAACTACTGCTTAAAAGTGCTTACTCCCACTAACCCCCACACTAATTTCTTTTAAAGAAAAGAAAACGGGGAGATAGGAAAGTGGTGAAAAAGGGAGCACAAAGAGGGAAAGACAGTAGAGAAACCAGCTCGGGATGTGCAGGATGGGTGTAGGGAAGGTCCATAGCTGCCCATTTCTTTACCAGCAACAGCTGTGCATATGTATGAAATTTGGTGTGAAATTTGAAACCTTCCACCCCCGAGAGAGGGGTGAGGACAACAAAATTTGTTGTACTGCCAATTAGAATTATCAGTTTACATGTCCAGTGGACATGTGTGCGAATTGGGCAGCTATGTATGGGGCGTAATTTTTTTGTGGGAACAGATTGCCCTTTTTTTTAATTTTTTTTTCAGGTGAGACTGAAATGTGAGGTAGAGGAAGGAGGTATATTTGTGGAGGTAGGTTGGGGAGGTAAACAGACAAGACAAACAAGACGCATACAGGGGCGGAGTTTGACACATGGGGTGGGTGAACACAATTGACGGGGAAGGATGTTTGGAAATCGCAAGCCCATGAGCCCACAGATGGTAACAGTGGAACTGAGATCCCCACCCATGGGCAGTCACCACTGCACCTTCAAAGCCCCGAGGGTGGCTGTGCTGGGGGCTGAGTAGGACGGGCAGGCTCACCCGGGAGATGTGCCACTCTCGCCTCAAGCTGGCATAGGGGATCAGCGACTGAACACTGGATCTCCCTACGCACCACAGCCCGGACCCTTCGAAGGGTGACGGGTGGCCCTTCTCCGCCCATGCTTGCATGAGGGGGACAAGCCCCATCACCTGCAGCGCTTCCACCCGAAGGTGGCACAGGACCAATGGAGGAGGGGAGCCCGGGCTGGGCACCGGAGCTGCTGATGCCAGGTGCACTCGCCAACTGAGGAGGGACAGGTGGGTCTGCTGGGACCGGCCTTCCCATACGTTCTGTGATTAGGTGTGTTTAATTACAACATAAACAACAGCATTCCAGATTAGTTGCAACAGCATGCAGTAATATTCCCATTAACCCAACACACCAAGGTTCCAACAGTTAAACAGCAAGCATAACACATGCATATATTGAACGACAGTGGATATTCCAACAGCATGCAGGGATGTTTGGTAGCAACAAGCCACCATGAACATGGTGTTTGAACAGGGCACATTGCATCAACATCAATGCAAATATTTATAAAACAATAGGACATATGTCCCAACAAATATTTAAGGTTACACATACCCATTGAGATGTGGAATTGCATGATTTATGCACATACAGTAGGGTGTAGAAAAAAACTCAGTTAACATCTTATAATGACCTTTTAGTCTACACTACATTCCCAGTGACTGCAGTTGTATATCCCCTACCTGTATTATTACACTTGCCACCATACATTAGGTTGTGTCATGGGTTTGGCTAGTTAAATATATGCCTGACCCATATCTAACATACTAACTTTCCAGGATTCAGGTGTTACTGCTACATATTTCTTGTTTGCATTTATATTTCTTTATCTACATATCTGGGATGTTTTCACATGACATTTTCACTTTGATTTGTACAGAACCCTGAATTTCTTAACACACACTCAAATTTCTGGTGAATAATTACATGCTACATGTGTGTCAGGTTTACTTATTCATGCCAGCCAGTAACTGACTATTGTGGACTGTATATGTGTTTCACAGCTACTAGCACTTCCATCACCCACTTTATATGGGGCTGCATAACTCTGTGTTGCCAGCACATTTTCAAACAGTACTGTTTGTATAATGCAAGGGTACTACACATTTCAGACTCTGTGACACAGACACACTTTGGGTTTTAGACCTTTATTAATGACATTGCACACTTTTTCACAGGCTCACTCCTTTATTTGTTTTAACGGTGTTTATGGCAGACATGTTCAAGACATATTATACCTTTATTAATAGGTTAGAACAATCTTTTTTCAGGCTCACTCACTTATGTTATATGAAAGTGCCTGCAGAGATATTATCCCAGACATGTTTCCTTTCTTAATGGGTTACTACACTCTTTTTCTGCCTCTCTGATGTTTTTATCTGGCAGTACATGCAGAGGACTTATTCAGGCAATTCTATGGCTGTTTTATTGGACTACAACACATTCTTTCATGCTCTCAAAACATATTTTATATAACAATACATGCAGAATAATCACTAACCTGCCTGGCGGCGCAACCTTAGAAGCCTATCAGCATAGGCTTGCTGATTCATAACATGGTCAACTGCAGCTGTAAAGTAACTGAAGGGATATTGAAACATACCTATCCATTATACATACTCCATTATCAATTCTTACATACTGCATTCCATGGCTACATACTCAGTTGTGGGGCATCCTGCATCCCACGGGTGTCCTGTATCCACTGATTCAGGCAATCCTGCTTTCATCTCTTCAGGTCTGCATGGTGGTGACGGACCTGCTCACCAGTCCGGGGAACGCCTGTGGCACTGGTGAGGTCACGAGCTAACCGGTTCCAAGCCTCTGCCTTGTACTCCATCCCTTGGAACTGGCCCTGCAGGAGTCTTGACTTGTGATGGTGGACAAAGAGCCAAACCATGTATTTGGACTCCTTGATGCCTCAACACTGCACTCGGAAGCGTGAACCCTCTCCTACACCTGCCATTCTGACTGCAAATGTGTGCTACAATCAGTTATGCCGAGTATTCCCCTCCATGGGGCTTAAATATGCCGCATTTCCCCGCACTTTTTTGTGATTGGCCGTTTTGTAAAATTCTCGGCTGACTGCAGACCTGCTTAGTAATGGTTAAACTACCATTCGTAAGTATATGAATGTTAACAGTGGCTGCTTCCCCTATGTTGTCATGGCTTCATGGTTCTGTACTTTGATTATGATGCACAGGGTGCTGGGTTCGAACCTTGTCATTCTTTTATTTTATTACTGTCTAGACAGGCTAGGGGGTGTGACTGCGTTTAAGCAACTTAGCTCTACATTGATCCCCGGTGCCCTACAGTGCCCTGGTTGGCATGGCGAGCACATCTGTGCAAACACATTGTGCTGGGTAAAGCGCTATTAAACTATTGGCAACTCTGTTTTACTGGGTAATGCACTATTAAACTATGGGCACCTCTATTTAGCTGGGTAAAGTGCTATTAAACTATGGGCACTTCTGTTTAGCTGGGTAAAGCGCTGCTAAAGAGCAGGCTATTATATATCTGGATCCTTTAAAAATATATATTTTGTTCACTGATACATTAGCCATTTCACTGCTTTTAATAATATTTTAATCATATATGTCTTGTATTATTTCAAATACTGATTTAAAACATAAATAAGAAGGGGAGTGGTGGGAATCGAACCGTGAATGCCTCCTCTTTGTGCATGCGCTCTAACATTACGCTATTACTATTTGGATTAATTTGCATAAGTAGCTCTTATATGCTCTTCAATGTCACAACTGCTAACTGTGGTTAAGCAATGGGCACACCCGCACAAACAAGCGCAAATACGGGCAGCTATATCATGGATTTAAAAAAAATAAAATGTATTTGTTATGTTTTATAACTGTAATGCGAGTTTACAGTGTCAGGGAGTGTGGTGTTGGGTGCAAGTACATTTGAGCGAACTCGCTCTTGTCTGTTGACACTATGCTTTTTAAAACCTTGCAGGGGCGTTGACTTTTAGACTGCTCGGCAGTCAGACACGCCCCCCCTGCTTTCCTACTCAGTCTGTGTAAGAGTTACGGATGAGTCAGTGTGCCCTCATGAATATTCATGGCATGCTGATGTTAATCCATTCAACTGCAGCCTCCGAATAAGACTTATTAAGTCTTACATGGAGGATTAGTAAATCCGGGGGCATGTCTTTTATTTTATAGGATAGGCCAATTGGAACTACAAAAAAATTAGTCTGAAGACCATGTGTACCATGTGCACCTTGCCAAATACCACCCTCAAGATGTACCTTCCATGTCCAGGGGGAAAAATATGCTAGGCTGGGGTTGAACTTGCAGTTATCTATCCGAACGTCAAGGTTAATTCTGTTTAACATGCTGTAGCAATTTGTTCCCTCAATAGGAAAATCGTTTGGTAATGAATATTCTTTCTGTTGTGCTTTACTTATATATCGGTGAAGGTTAATACCCTTGGTTTGGGTATTTTTACAAATGCTCATCCTGTGGAGGATTAAAAGATCCATTAAGGAGGGGTCTTTGATGAGATAGAACGCCAGCCATATGGATTATACAAGAGACAGGGTGTAGGGATAGGACTTCTTGTCTGTTTTCATAAATAAGGTTTTTAGGCCATTAATCATTTTCATTATGAGCCTTTGTATCATTTCTAGCTGCATGATATGTATAGTTAGGAAAATGATGACAGAGATATTGTACTCAGTATATGGTCTAATTAAAGCAGAGTACAGTGGGGCAATAACATCCTTTGACATAGATGAAATAAGTTTGGAAATTATTTGTATAGACAGAAAGATTTCATAACTAATATTGCAATATGGTGGTCAAAGGTGTGAAGCTTGATAACCCAGGTGTTGAGATCCCTGACTACTGTGTCTATATGGAATGTGGCACTGGTTATGCTGAAGGTTGTAGAGGGGAGATTCCCTAAGGTGACAATGTCGTACTTGTATGAATTTAGTTTGAGCCTGTTCTCAGTTCACTATTAGTTTCTAAGGACAAGTTCTTTTTGAAGCACTTCTGTATCAGTGGAAGAATGGATGATGACACCCATTTTGCAGTCGTTGGTGAATTTGGTTTGTCATAGATCAAGCTTTCTGTCATGGAGGTCAGAAAAGTATATACCAAAAATGAGGCATCCCACTACTAATCTGTGTGGCACTCCACTGGTTACTTTTTTTTTACTTTTCTAAGTGGCTTTGGCCACGCTAATTGTAAGGGTTCTAGCCTTCAACCAGTTTGCAAACCATCTTACTTTGTAAGGGTTCACTTTAGCTCTTTTAGCTTGTTTACAATGCCAGCATAAGGTACAGTATTAAAGGCCTTGGCCAGATCCAGATATGTTGTGTGGACTGAGTATCCCCTGTCCACTATCCTTCTCAAAGAAGTTTATCAAACTGAGTAGTCATGATCTGCCTTGACAAAACCAAAAATATTTTGAGTCCAGTTGTATGAGGTTTTAATATCATAGCTCAACTATTTTGTTAATTAAGTAAATCACAGTAAGACCAAGGATCACTTACAAGGTTGACCTGAGGAATACGTTCAACACTATTTAGGACAATAGTTTATGAGAGGGCAGAATGCTTTTTGAAGGGAATTGGAACACACAATTTAAATATAATCAGAAACAAACAGGACATGAACAACATACAGAGAAACAAAAAGGACATGAACAACATACAGAGAAACAAACAGGACATGAACAACATACAGAGAAACAAAAAGGACATGAACAACATACAGAGAAACAGGACATGAACAACATACAGAGAAACAAAAAGGACATGAACAACACACAGAGAAACAAAAAGGACATGAACAACATACAGAGAAACAAACATGACATGAACAACATACAGAGAAACAAAAAGGACTTGAACAACACACAGAGAAACAAAAAGGACATGAACAACATACAGAGAAACAAAAAGGACATGAACAACATACAGAGAAACAAAAAGGACATGAACAACATACATAGAAACAAAAAGGACATGAACAACATACAGAGAAACAAAAAGGACATGAACAACATACAGAGAAACAAACAGGACATGAACAACATACAGGTAGTAGTTGTAGTTTAAACAGAACTTCTGTCCTTAGAGCAAAGAATCCAAAACACTGACCATGCAACCCCTACCTTGCTGGATTTGATCTTTTTCTGGAGCAGACTTATGACAAGCCACCATAAGCCCAAAAATGTTTAAGTTTCTGACTATATGGAAATGACTGTAACATTGGCTGTTAGTATACAGGAGATTTTGAGTAAGTGGCACACCAGAAAAAAAATATGGATGAGACACTCAGTCTACCATACATACTTTTGAGATATTGAACTTTACAAGTTATGTTTCTAAATATACTTAGTTATTGTAGAAAACAGACTATGCTGATATGATGCCTAAAAAACACATATACAGTTCCTCAGTCATATATTCTAAGTAAAGTAAAGCATGATATTGAAACATTTTATTTAACCAAGAAAATGGAAAATTAGCATTTTATGTTCTGCACTGAATTAAAGGTGTATTTTGAAGAAATATGTGGACTGAGATATCAGCTGAGTGTTAATATGTATATTCAGGCTGCTGTAACAGATACCTGGACATATATCACAACTACTATTTTGTTGCTGTTAATCTGGGTTGTATGTCTGTAACTGGCTATTTTCACTTCATTATTATATATATATATATATATATATATATATATATATATATATATAGAGAGAGAGAGAGAGAGAGAGCAGCATAAACTACAACTCAATTTAATTACATTATTTAAAATTTTTAGGTGAAATGTGTTTATGTTTAAAACTATGATAATTGTCTGTTTTACTTTCCCTACAGTAATATATTATAATTATTTTAAAATTTGCAATGCAGAGTTCTCCACTATATTTCATCTTTGATTTTTTTTTTTCTAGGAAGAGCCTGATATTCACAGTTCCAAACATTCCCTTCACAGGCTTCAAGTTACCAAGGTTCTGAGATAATGTTTGGGCCTTAACACTGAGGCTGCATGAGTGACAGCTGGTCATTATGGAAGTTTACTTCAGAGTCACACTGTCCCTAATCTAACTTGACCTCTAATTAAAGTTCTTACAAACTCTTATTCTGCCAAGAGAATACTACAAGCAGAACCCAAGAACTTAACCAGGGAGCGACAACATTTTATATAATTCTTTGCAGACTGTACTGTCATGAAACTTTGCTTTCAGTATTAGGCTGAATATACTTTTACTCCATACAGGCTCTCCATGTTTTGGCACGTAATACTTAAGTCACAGAGTAGACACTATGAGTAGCCTTTGTAAAGCACTTTAGGTTAAAGTATTTCAGAATTCAGATGTTCAGTTTTACAGGAGTATATTCTACAAGTGCATTCAATAGTTATATTCGGAAAACATACTTTTATTCAAATGTGATTTTATACAATATGTTAATGCAGATTTCATTATAGTTGTAACAGTCTGTCATCTAGAAGAAAGAATGATAGAAAGAAAAAAATTGTTACAGGACTCAAAACAGTTAACATTTTTCTGCAATACATTCTTACAACTAATCCTATCACAAGAAGTCTGCTGTAATGGGCTCCAAACTAAAAATTATAAATCGTGTAAGCAATGTGCTATTCAAAACAGTCCCTGTTACAAATTCTTTGGACATAAAGGCTTCTTGTCTCCTTTAGATGAGAGAAAATAATAGTCCACTACTTCCCAGGAGTCTTAAAAAATTACAAAACTTAGACATTCTTAAACCCAAATAAAATAATTGTGAGATTAAACTGAGAAGGATAACTATGCAATTAATTAACCCCATCTCAGTATTGTTTACTTTAGTGCAGGGACATGAGGTAAAGTCATACTGAATGTACACATTTTTGTCCTTGTGAAAGTAGATAAAATACTGCTTTGTTTTTACTTAGTGACAAAATACATACTAGATTTACTTAAGGATCTGACCACATTGCTTTGTCTCAAACTTCAGAGAGTAAAACTCAGCACAACGGACCGAAAGGAGGAAGAATCAGTTTGTTACTCCTGATTATGAATTATTGTGTCATGTCAGTAAGAGTTTAATTAGGAATATTTTTTTTTAATCCAGAACATAAATAAATATATAGTTCAGTACTTCAGCTAAGAGAGGCTTCAGTAAAGGCATTTCATCAATAATGGCTGATTAGATCAATTGTTCGCAACACCTATTCGAAATTCATAACTCAGATTTTATGTGCATTGATCCACTATATAAGGATGCTATTATTTCCTGCTAATTCAGGACTAACCCTAGTTGTTGTCAGCTGTATTATATATGTTATTAATTCTTTTGAATTGTACTGAAACTTAAAAAAAAAAATGTATTCAGAATAATGTAGTGTATTGCATCATATATTACCATGTATACATCAGTCCTCAAACCTGTTTTTGCAGTACTGTCAGAAAAAGAATATTGTTTAAAACTGAGCAGGGCTTCACCACATAGTATGAACGCCATTATCATATATTTGGTGAAGTGGTATGTGGTATTCAAAGAGATGCTATCTTCCAGCTACAATATGAGTATTTAACCAATAAGTGCTGCTCTTGAAATGACCATTTGTTGAAAATAATGACACTTGCCACTGCATTGTGTGGTTTTACAAGGGGCATATAACAGTGAAAAAATGGTAATGAAATTTTCAAGAGAAATAAAGCCCAATTCCAGAACACCTTATTTCAGTTTAAGTGACCATTTATACTGAGAGCAGGTAATCTGGAATGTGGCCCCTAGTGTAAGGCTGTTTATAGATAGGCCTTGCACCAAAGTAAGTCACTTTCAATGAGAACAGGTTTTCAGGAATCTGGTGTCTGGTGTAAGTCTATTTATAAATAGGCATTACACTGAAATAAGTCACTTACACTGACAGCAAGTCTTTTGGAAGCAGGGCAAACTTACACTGAGAGCAGGTGTCCCATAGTTCCCGTGTTAACATGCTCTAACACTATCAATGAACATTTTTACGTCTGTATCAGCAGTGTTTTTAAAGTGAGTTCCTCAGAATTACAGTAACAAAACATAAGTGAGCTGAACTTCCTATGGAGTTTTGAAGAATGAAGAAAATAAAATATGATAACTGTTTATATTTATTTACACTTAATATTATTTTTATACTAGGAGAGGGGTTGTAACAGAACAGTTAATTGGTCACTTAAAGTGTGGTTTAGCAGGCCATTACAGAGTGCTTCCCTAGACCAAAACAGTGCATTTTTTAATAAAACTGCACTTTTTACTAGGACTACATATGTGAATACACAGATGTTCATGGTGACTCTTCTATTTTTACATTTTAGGATTATCTGTAACTCATGAGATCACATTTATTCAACCACTGTCTGGTATCCTGTGAAACCAGAACAGACACTGTAACAACATAATTGCATTTGAATATATTAAAAATGTTTCATGCCAGAGAAAAAACAATTGTCAGTTTTAGCAGAAGACGTAATATACCATAGGAGTGAAGAATATAAAGAATAAATAAGCTATTTAATAACATAAATAAAACTGCTCAATTCTTCAGTAGCCCTACATTGTGAATAGCTTGGGGGGGGGGAGAGATAGAACCACAATAGCTTACTTAAGTGGTGGTGGTGATGATAACAGGTATTACTTAACCCAAACAATGTAGGACAGTCTAGCTATATAATTATTAAGAAATGAATAAAAGGATGCTTATAATAGCATTTTGCCCACATCTATATCATATAAAAAGCATCTTTCTAATCTGTAAAGCAGAGCAGAAGGTTTATTAAAAAAAGTTTACTTTGCCAGCCAATATACCTATGATGTTAAACATACCTACACACCAGCAGAACAGATTTGTGTGATATCATATTGCACTGCAAAAATTACCAGCACAGTGAAATGATGCAGTGTATGGAAAAATAGAGCTAAATTACAGATGGTAAAACAGAACTTGAAAGTATTTAGAACTGATACTATCTGAAATTAATCACTCCATTTCAGAATGGATTATGTTAGATTACATTTTCCATAATTTTAGACAAACATTTTTTTCACACGTCTTTAGTACTGTATGAGTAATTGCAGTAAATCTTTACTTTTTGAAGTTGATCTATTAAGTTCATATTCTGTAAATTTTGACACACATATTTAATACCTTCATACAAACATTTATTGGTGTTGGTGATCACTGTATGCATTGGTTTCAAACCAGTCTATAGTCAAAGTCATGTAAAATCCTGTATCATGAACTAGAAAGTGCAACATAACTAATGCTACAGATGAAATAAATAGTGAGAGAGCTCATGGGGGAAGAGAACAGTTTACATGGGTTTGTTGGACGTTGATCAGACTGCAAGGACAAGTTCTGCAATTTCAATGAAACAAACAAGAATACTTTTTCAGGGTGTGTTTAAGCTCCATTGGAGACATTCTATGTGGAAAAAGATATATAGACTTTGTATGCATAGATTCAAGGGCATGGAGAAGACACTGTATATAATCATAAAAGAGTTGAATGAATTGTCATAGATGGGTAACATGGCATAACACACTTAGCCATGGTTTACAAATAATCTAATCTAATCTAATATAACATAATATAATATAACGTAACATAATATAATATAATATAATATAATATAATATAATATAATATAATATAATATAATATAATGTAATATAATATCATATATTTTGACTTTTTGTTATAATTGTGACCACGTCATGGTGAATGGGGCTTGTATGTCTTTGAGATCCTTAGAGTAATGCCTGTAGCTTTGTGGTCCTGCTAGCAATATACCTGGAAAATTAGTCAAGGATCAGTGACCATACAAAGAGTAATCCAGGATAAGATGTCTATACTGGCTCATTTAAATCATTCCCTCCAATGGAGCTCTGGAAGCTTGCACTGTATCTTCCAATGGGCAGAGCCTAAGTTTTTTCTTCTTCTTCTCCTTTCGGCTTTTCCCATTAGGAGTCACCACAGTGGAACAATGGTCCACAGAATGATTGTCAGTGGAGTTTTACAGTATCTAGTTACCAGCCCGACACCCAAACCTTCCACAGAAGGCACACACATGCACACACTCAAACCTAGGGCCAATTTAGAGTGACTAATCCACCTGCAGCATGTCTTTGGAATGTGGGAGGAAACCAGAGCACCCAGAGGAAATGCACATGACTGCAGGGAGGACATGCAGACTCTGCACAGAAGGCACACCAGCAGAGAATCAAACCAGGGAACCTCTTGCTATGAGGCAGAGCATAAAAGCTCTTGATAGAATCAAATTATGTCATCACATTTCATGCAAATATTTATATCTCTGGAACAATAGGTGTCACTTAAGAAGAGTAAATGGCAAACTCTTCAGCACAAACTATTTTATAATGTCTGTATTATTTAGATTCTATGTTTTAAACTGAATTTTATAATTAAATTTGTAATATTTTGTAAACTGTTTATAATATCTCAGCAACCACTCAAGGTACACGCATACTGTTAGTAACATTTTGTACATCCAGCTAAGAGCTTTCATATGAGGCTAAGCAGTTCTGTCTGTGTTATTTGGTTGTCAAGATATTTAGACAAGCATGAAATTTATGACAATATAAATAAATATTATATGAACAGTAATTAGTATCTCTTTACCTGCACTAATCAGAGGTCAAATATCCGCACAGTTGTGCTTGACATTGCTTAAGCTTTAAGATGAAACATTGTAATACTTTGTATGTGGCACATTTTTAAATTATTAATGCAAGTATGAGCATTAAATATTCAATGCCTAGAGGCATCAGTAGGATGTAACTGCAAAAGCACCGCACCTACAGGCATCACCCGGCCGTAATGACTTAAAGAATCAGAAAACCTTGCTTCAAATATTAATGCCTGGACCCAACCATAAAACCTAAGCTGATATCGGTGTTTGCTGATCAGGGTCTTGTAATCCAGTGACTGATATGGCCTAGTCCTGTCAGACATAGGCCCCCACCAAAAATAAGATAAATAGAGCCATTGTTTGGAATCACAACCTAAAAGGTGCTTGTGTAGTGTGGGCACAGGATTGGGAGTAATGCCTATCAAGCAGCAGGCATGAGCAGCACAGATTATGACTTAACTAGTCTTTGGAAATAGAAGCTGACTTTAGGGACATGAAGTCTACTGCACTGCTTATGTGAGAGGCTAAAAAGTACAGACTACATATAATTATCTACACACAAAGCAATGATTCTGAAACAATACTTTTTGATGTGGGGTAGTGTCTCTCCTTCTCTTGGATAGTGTCCCAGGTTAGGCCACTGGTGGACAACATCACACTCACATGACCATATACTGGGTACTGCACAACTGGAATGCCAGTAGTTGAGAGGATCACCTCAACATGACTATAAGATTCAGAAAGTAAACCTCCATTGTTTCTGTATATTCATATAATATTTATTTACAGAACTGGCTTCCTTGGAAGCAATGAATGTGGTAGTTGGTAAGGTACCACATGCCAACTCTGTAGTTCTGCAGTCCTAATAGGAGGCTTTCCTGCCCATATGTGGATATGAACCTGACTGACCAGCTGTTACTGGGCTTCTATGCTAACCATGGATGGCTTACAAGTTTAAACACATGGTTGGTCATAAATATGTTTAATATCAGGCAACTCTGGACCAAGAGCAGATGATCAGCTTAGTAGTTGTGTTATCACACTTAAACCATACATTCTGGATATTTGAAGGAAAAGGAGTGCTGAGCTTGAGGTTTGCTAGGACATTTGGCAGGCTATTCTCATAACAAATGGACATACTTCGACCTTAACTATGGAGATTGTTTGGAGACAGAAGGAGCACTTCAGTGGCAAGATAATGATCAGATGTATTTGCTGATACTTTTATGTGACTTATAACCAAGAATTATATATAAGGCAATTTAAATGCTGCTATGGAGATAAGATGGGAAATCACTCTCAACTAAATGGAAGAAACTAAAGCAAGCTATACTGTAAATTTAAGGTGCGACCTAGTATGGGGCGTTAGACAGGAAGATAGCGATAGTGTTTCAGGTTAGCCATTTGTCAAGGCAGCCTTAAGTTTTATTTTTCCTTTTTATGTCAACATGGCAGAATTAGAAGCCCAGAACAGCATAGAGAGTAAGTTGTATTTGCTGGCAGCCTTTTTCTCTCGAGTTCTAGACAACACTGCAGCGATAAAATTGATGTCAGCTAAAGGCTAAACATGAAAAAGATATTGAAACCATGACTGCAATAACTGAATATCTACAGTCTGTCAAATCCAGGCAATCATCCAGTTAGCAGGACCTTTGGGTGAAGTTTGATCATCAGAAAATGGGTATCCAATGGCTGAAAGCTAAAGAGTGTGACACTGAAAACGGGGGTCAGCACAAGTACACAATAACTTGCATCTTGTGGGTCTACAAGAAAGTGCTGAAGGTGGGCATGTTAAGTTGTATCTGGAAGGTTCTCTGTTTAAAGCATTACAGATTTCTGGAGGGTTAGATATTGAATGAGCACAGAGAGCCCTACAGTCTATGGACACAAATAAATTACCCAGACATTTTATTTTTAGGAAGCTATCTTATGCCAACAAAAAAGCTTTCTTAAAGAACTAGAAGAAGAAGAAAGTTTTTCATTTTGAATAGTCAAAGGGTATCAGTACCTATTACCCAAAGATAGAAGATGACATCATTGCAAATATTTCACTTTTCACATGCCAGATATTAAAAACTGTGGTGGTGGTGCTGCAGTAACATTGTTGCCTCACAGAAAGACGTTGTGCCGTTCGATTCTCAGTTAGAGCGTCTTCTGTGTGGAGACATGCGTGAATGGGCGTACCTTCGTTGAAGGTTGTGTGTCAGAGCTGGCAACTCGGCACGTAAAAATCTACTGCCAATCATTAGCGGACTGGAGTTCCACTGTGGCGACCCCTAACCGCGAATAGCCGAAAGACACAACATGCCAGATATTAAATCATTTTTCTCACTCACACCTAGATACATTAGTCAAGTATAACATCTTGTGAAATTACCTTCCTGTCAGAATCATGTCTTTTGCACTTGGATGAATTTATCAGTGTAATTCATAGAAGCTGGGGTGCCTTGTGATAATGGCATCTGGGGTGCATATTTTATATGCTTAATTTAAAGACTAGGTGACTTTCCCAGTTCAGGGATTTACTCAACTAGGTATTTTTCTCACACACACTCTGTAATATCCATATGAAACTTTCAACCAGCCCTCCTTCTCTGGTGCACTATTTATCTCAGTTTTATTTACTTTGACACAGTTTTCTTTATTCAGAGTTACATACTTTGATGCAGGTATATTTTTCACAAGCTAATTTTGTCTTATGTTCTTTCTTTTATTTTATAAAGAATATCCAGAAAATAGTGTTGTCGCTTCACAGCAAGAGGTTCCCAGGTTGGATTCTTGGCTGGGGTGCCTTCTGTGTGGAGTCTGCATGTCCTCAGTGTATTCGTTTGGGTTTCCTCCAGGTACTCTGTTTTCCTCCCACATTCCAAAGACATGCAATAGGTGGATCTGATACTCTAAATTGGCCATACATGTGAGAGTATGTGTGAGTGGTATGAAAGAGCAACTGTGACAGGGCCAGCCGCACGGCAGTGTGAATCTTAGCTGTAGATGATTGTCACTGTTGAAGTGACATCCTAACCCCATCTGCAAAAAAATGGGAAAAAAGGGGTTGTGGATGGATGGATCCATAAATTCTGTCTTGTTCTCAAAGTACACTGAGTACCCTTTAGACACACACACACACACACACACACACACACACACACACACACACACACACACACACACACACACACGTAACGTACTTCCTCATTATATAAATTAATAGCAGTAAAAATGATGCAGGTTTATAAACTTCACATAGTGCGCATTCACTATTTTTGGTCAAATAAGACAGTTGATAATGCAGTTTCAGCTTCCATATCATTTTCTGTATGTACTACTGATTCAGCTGCTTACACATACTTCCTCATCTACAATGTTTTCCTGTGCATGTCAGCAATCTACCCAAACATATCTACTCTGTTTGCATGTTGCAAATCCTGAAGCACAGGTGTGTTTACTGCATCCCGTAGTCCCATATATTTCACACATATTTTTTTGCTAGATACCCCATTTGGCCAAAGTAATAACAGCCCTAAGAATTATATTATCCCTTTAAAAATACTGTTGAGAAAAATGTTTGGAACTTGTACTACCTGCAAGTTCCACTTTTAACAATAATATCCCCTCCCAAACTACAGTCCGCAAACCATCTGACCTGATTATTCTCTTAATACTAGACATACTATCATGGTACTTTGACAGCTTGTTTTGAATATTCTCCACAGAAAACTCATCAGTTCTAAACTGCTGGAAAAATGCTTTCATTGAAAGTGGTATATTTTGTATTAGAAAATCATCTGATTAACTGATGTCTGTTTTACCTTTTCAAAGCTCGTGGAAATATCACTATCATATTTAATTGCTTAAAAGTGATCTCAAAATAAGGTTCATTACAGGAGTGTTTCTGTGGATTTCATGTACTATTAATATGAGCAGTCAGACACACTCTTCAAAATGACACTTTTGTGTTATGCCTTAATGTCACGTGAAATGTCTGATATGAATCATATTTATTTTCAGTGCTAGCTATTTTAAAACTGCATGGTACCTCTGTACATTTCTTTATACAGGTACCTCATGCTACCTCTGCAAAGGGATGTAGTTTATTCTGTGTTATAGAAATAGCTTCATCTTTATCCTTTGCAGATCTTGTTTTTCAGTTCTACTAACATAAATCCCAGTCTGGCAACTGTCAAAAAGAACACCTGATTCTAATAATGTTCATAAGGAAGACTTACTTGTAAGCCCATTTGTCTGTAAACTGAACAGGGGTGGAGCAGAAACCTGCTCTCCAATATTTCCTGCAAGCGATGCTCACTCTAGGCATATTTTCAGCAGTAGCTCACAGGATCCCACTCACCCTCCCTGAATTCCAGGCTTTACTCAGGGACAGCCACCTTGCAGATTTCCCCCTGGTTTTATTTTAGTGGCGTCTTCATTATGGGCAGTCTGGTTTCAGGATTAAGAAGTGGCCAAGGCAAGTTGTGCTTGGGCTGGGAGGCAAGTCCTAAGGATCTTTATAAGCAAGCCTGAGGCACCTTGGGTTACACACCCAGACCTTTAAACATTAGCGGAATGGGCTTGGTTATGCCAACCAGCAAAAGGATAAAGTTGCAACATGTGTCGTTTAATTAATCAATAAATGGTAGCAACATCATATTGGTATCTTTATTGTGTTAGGTTAGAGGACATTATCTTTATTGTGTTAGGTTGGAGGACAAAGCGTTTTTCCACAAGTTCAGTGGCTACTGTCTCCCTTCCTTCTAAGTACACAAATCTGGAGTTTCATCAAACCTCAACATCAATTAGGTAGCAAGACTGCCACTATCTAAATTAGATATCTTAAAATTATTATTGTATATTTTCCAATACACCTATTTCATTACCAGGTTTAACTGGTCACTCCTGCTATCATAGCTGTGATATTCTCAACTCTCTTTCCCACTGAAAACAGAAATGAGTAAGTAAATGTATCCAATGAGCTGGCTAAGTTTCTTTTTCTTAGTACAAATATCACCTTGGGTCACTCATGAAAACAGGCCATGGGTTTACTGGGACAACATCAGTGAGTAATAATAATAATAATTATAATCAAGTGGGAGCTGGGGTAGTTGTTTAGCAATGAGATCTGATCAGGGTTGATGAACACCTAACAGTGTATTATTTTGAAAGTCTTGTCGTCTGTCTCCAGTCGATAATCATGAAACCACTGGCCCCACTACCATTCTGGAGGTAGAACTTAGAATTAAATAGCCCATATTAGTGCTCTGCTGATAAATGCCAAATTGATCTGCAACAGCATGACCTTTATAGCCAGTTTACTGTCCATGATTGATCTGGTGGATATCCCAGAAATCTGGCAAGATGAAAACTGTGATCCTCATTTAGCTGTGGCCAGTCTACCATGATTTTCTGTGATATCCATCACTAACTTGTATAATATAAATAATGGTGGTAGTGTACTATATCATATTCAAAATTGGTGCTGCCAGCTCCTTTGAAAACATGCTCAGATCTAGAACAAATCATGCTTAACATCTACTCTACCATCTACTCAGTGGAAAGGTAAAATTTCTTCCAGAATTCTCTGATTTCCGCATTGTCTTTTTCCCCTACCATGCTATCATCATTAGCATTTTATAATATGAGTGACATCATGATATCACAAGGAACATCATGGCATCAAGTTGAGCATGGTAGAGCTACCCAGTATCGGTTTCTAGCAAATTCCGTGGGACCTACAGGTATCAAATGGCAAGTTGAAAGATCCAATTCAGCTATTACGATTTTGCCCCATGACCATGCCAAAATGGGTTGTGCCTTCTATAACTTCATTAGGAAACACACAGAAAGCATCCTCATACGGTGCCTAAACCATCCCAATTGACTTCTCCAACATGTAGGTGGAGTGGCTATGCCCTGAGCTTCTCCTGGACTGCTAAATCTATCATGGAGAGTGATCCCAGCTATCCTGGAAGGATCTCCATTTTTCCTACTTATATTTGTGATCTGAACCCTGTGATTACTTCCCAAAGCTCACAATCACAGGTGAGCATGGAATACAGGCTGACTGGTGAACAGAGTGGCCTGTCTTATGACTCAATTCTCAGTACATTAGCACAATCCAGGACAAACCTTGTAGTCCTACCACCACTGTAGTCATCCTCTCCTGATCCAGGCCTTCTCACTCATAAGAGACATAAAGATACTTCAACTCCACCGTGCATGTGGCTGTTACCATCTCACTCTGGATAAGAATCAAGACCTCTGAGGTGAAGATTATTATCCCAACTCTTTCATATTCAGCAGCAAACCACTCTAGTGCATGTCACTGACCACAGTTATGAGGTAATAAAAGACAACACCATCTGTAAACAAGACGGTTGCAGGCCTCACATATCTAATCTGGATATTTTTCAGACAGTCATGACAATGACAATCCCACACAGAAAAGGAAACAAGACAAACCTTTGGTGCTTCCAAGATCCACCATGAATGAATGTGACTTAAACCCAAGAATGCAGACACGAGTGGCAATCCTCACATACAGGCACCAACTAGCATGCATACCCTTGGACCTCATTCTACTGTGGCTCTTCCCACAAGATAGTCCAGGGTACATAATCACATGCCTTGCTGAAGTTCATAAAACACATATAATTCATACTGGAAAACCCAAATCCCCAATCCTGTTTCACTGCTAAAACACAGATTTGATCCCATGTTCCACACTCAGGATGGGTGTCATGAAACAAAGGCTTGATTATTAAATGCAGTTCAGTTCTAGTACTGTTAATTGAATTTTTCCTGGAAGGAAGAGGAATGTGATCCATCTATATCTGTAAGACACCCTTCTGTTCCCCATTACTAAAGAAGAGATACTGTCAAAGCTTTCCACACAACATTGAAAAGGTGTGTTTTCCATGGCAGCCCAACAATGTGCATTGCCTCCAGCATTTTCAAATGGACCTCAGCCACTCTCACAAGCTTGCCAAATTGGAACTGCCTTATCTACCAAACTAGAACTGCCTTTTTCTGGAATTGTCTCATCAGTAGAGGGAATAACCATTGGATTTAAGAGTTACTTAAAGTGTTCCTTCCACATCAACAAGGATCCAGTATTTCTTTACTCATGCTAAGAAAATCTTGATAATATTAACTGTTATTAGACTATTTTAATATCAGGACTGGAGATAAAATCAATTGAGTTGCATTAGGTATCCTAATGATACGTATAACCTAGCTGATGTTTAATCTTGATTTCCTGTGCAGCCCATATTGTGTGGCACATTTTGAATGTGCTACCCTAGCTTGGTATGGTTATTTCTGACCTGTTGGTGGAATCACTCCTCACAAGGTGACATCTTATCAACGATTCATCCATAGGGTAGGAGTGTGGTTCAGTTGTTTTTTTTTTCTGAATTACGTCTTTTCAGAGATTAATCTGGGTGATTATGCCGACACTTGACAATAGTATTCATGAAATATTAAAATTCTAGTCTGCTTGATCCAGAATGCTCATGACTGACTGTTTCCTGCAATGAGTCAGTGTATTAGATTTCAACATTGTGTCTTCCACTCTGTGGACAAGCATTTTTCTGTCCATCTTACTAAACGCAATTATTAACCTGATCATCAAACTACAATCCTTGTATCAATATTACATTGAAAATTATGAAGTCATCTAAAATCTCTCTTTAATTAGAAAGATGGCTGTGAATGTGGTTCACATTCAACTGCGTTCTTATCTTTTTCATGATCATATCCATGCCAATTTGTCTTTAGGATTGTAAAAACAGTGAAGCTGCCCTAATATGATTGCCATGTGACTTTTCCATAGTGAGAGGTTAAAGGTTTACTCCACAATGGTAGTCCTTGAACTCACCTCATTACCAAGTATCATTGATTTACTGATTGAGACAGTTACTCATCTCAACTTGTTGTAACAAATAATAAATGCATAACAAAATTATTACATTTTTCTTAAGCATTATTTGTCTCTTAGTCAAGTTCCATGTAAACATCATCTAACTAACTGCAGAACTAATAAATATAATGTATATTCTGTATTAAAAAATAAAAGCTCTTCATTTGATGTGGCACCATTAAAAATATCTGACATTTTTGACCAGAAATTGATATGTATTTTTTCAGATTTATTTTGCCATCTTAATTATTCCAATTTCTTTATTATTTACTTCTTGAAGAAGAAGCAGAACTTCTGTAGATTTAGGCTGTGTTTCTTTTGATCATTTTCTTATTAGTTTTACTGCTATAGCTAATATATATTTTTAACTCTGAACCCCATGTAGTATATTACATTCATGTGCAATCCTCATGCATAGTGTGCACCATATCTCATCACTGGTTGGCTGCTTCATTTCCTACCCTACCCCTATCTCTCCCCATTGGTTTCCTTTTGGGTTCATACTCTTTTGCCTCCTGCTATGAGATTCAGTCTTGTATTATTCTACTTTCCATTGCTTTTTTATTTTCCCTCTTCTCTATTTCTCTTTCTAATCAGTCTTTGCCATCTTCTCGTCAAGTCAAGGAATCTTTTGTATAATTCGTGCTTCTATACTGCTTTTGTATAGTTCATGCTTCCATACTGTTTTTTGTAAAATTCATGCTTCCATACTGCTTTAGTATAATTCATGTTTCCATACTGTTTTTGTATAATTCGTGCCTCCATACTGTTTTTGTATAACTCATGCTCCCATACTGTTTTTGTATAATTCATGCTTCCATACTGTTTTTGTATAATTCATGCTTCCATACTGTTTTTGTATAACTCATGCTCCCATATTGTTTTTGTATAACTCATGCTCCCATATTGTTTTTGTATAACTCATGCTCCCATACTGTTTTTGTATAATTCATGCTTCCATACTGTTTTAGTATAATTTGTGCTTCCATACTGTTTTTGTATAATTCATGCTTCCATACTGTTTTTGTACAATTCGTGCTTCCATACTGTTTTTGTATAACTCATGCTCCCATACTGTTTTTGTATAACTCATGCTCCCATACTGTTTTTTGTAAAATTCATGCTTCCATACTGCTTTAGTATAATTCATGTTTCCGTACTGTTTTTGTATAATTCGTGCCTCCATACTGTTTTTGTATAACTCGTGCTCCCATACTGTTTTAGCATAATTCATGCTTCCATACTGTTTTTGTATAATTTGTGCTTCCATACTGCTTTAGTATAATTCATGCTCCCATACTCTTTTTCTCCTCTTCCATTTTTGAATGAGGATAGTTTTAACTTCAGTACTCAGCAGTCTGATAATGTTTATTTCTCGTTCTTTCCAGATGCCGTCCTCTTCCTTTATGTCCCCCATATAGAATTTCTGAGTATACTCTGCTTTCTTTTGAATTATGTCTCCTCAAATATTCTGTGAGTGCTTCCTGACATCGTGTGCTACTCACAGAACCAGAACACATGCATTATTCCTGCCTCTTCCTTCTGAAATCTCCACAATATACTAGATTCTTTCTTGCTTCTCTTTGCCCATCTCAAGGAGTGAGATACCTGCACTCTGGTACTTTCTACATGTGCCTCACTGCCTGAATTTTCATCTGCCAGTATCCTGAAACTCCCTTCAGTTCTGCCTCCCTTTCCTAATTCTTTCTCATTCTTTCTTCTTTGACCTTGTTCATTCAATCTCTTAATGCTTCATACATCTGTTTCATCTTTTGCCTTCCTAACATCGTCCATTTCCTCAAGGTGCCATCCTTTGTTCTCCCCCCCTCTTCCCTGTTAGTTCCTTTTGTATATTGCCTTCTCTGTATAATTTCTCCAGATCTCCCTAAGTATCAAGTAGATACATCCCTGGTTGGCTGGAATTCTGTATTTTAGTATTAACTCTCCCATTGTTTTATTTCCCACAATCCATTTTTCTGCATGCCAAACATAGCAAATCTTCCTCTTGAGCTATTCCATTTCTCCTCCAGAATTTTTTTTCATTTTTCTTCACTATCTTTACCCTCTCACCCTTTTGTTCTCCTTAGATTTTTGAAATTCCATTTTCCTGACTTCATGCATTCCAGTATTTTTAATGCTGCTTTATTCATGATCATTTAGTAAGCATTTTCATGCCTCGCTATCTCCCTTACTCTCTTTTTTTTAACATTCTTATCTTCTGTTTATATCCAGTAGATGATATTAAATGTCAGTACATATGTCAGAATTTGTGTGAGCTGCCAACCTTATTTTCTCTTCATTCACACTTTTGCCTTGCTCAGCCCTTTTCTTTTGTCTTTACTAACACAGTACTATTTGTCTTTTTGCATCTGCTATATCCTTTTGTCCCAAGATTTATTTGCATGTTTTGGAATAGGTGAATGATTATTGGTGGTATCATCATTCTTGTTGCATTAATACTTTAAAGCAATGTTTAAGTCTTCTTTCCCTTCTCTGGAGAGTATCCCTTAATTTTTTTCCCAAATTCACCTAGATTTTTCTCTTTCTTTCTCATCATGTTCCCGACATGGACCCTCTAAGTATTTGGGGTACTCTACCTCTGTTATCTTACCCATTCCTCCTTCCTCCTTCCCTTTTCCTAAACTTCATCTGTGTTTTTGTTGTTGAACCTGAGTATCACCACTTCCCTAAACATTTCATATGTCTTTCTTATAGTTCTCATTGCTGCAATCACATTTTCTGATATAAAATACGTTCATTTGCATATAATACAGAGTAAAAGTTTTTCTCTTTCTTTTCTTTAAAAATTGCTAAATTATGTCTGACTTGCACTACCAGTTCCTTGATCACAAGCCTGAACAGGCCTAGGAATAGTAAGTACTCCTTTCAGGTTTCTCTCTTTAACCTCATCTCATCAGATGCTCGCCAATGTATGAGCATTTCCATTTATGAGTCCTGATATAGAGCCTGTATCTAGTTTCTAAACTTTTCTCCTAACTGTTTTTGCTGTAGCATCTTCCTACCTCACCATATTAAAGGCATTTGGCATTTGTCAGATCAAAGAATACAATTCCATTTATTCCTTCTTATTTCTGTTCCTCCCTCTGTGTAAATTCCAGAAGTCCCACCATATTTTCTGCCTTCATTGATTTTGCGAAACCATTTTTCCCCGCTTGTATTATTTTTGCCAATGCTTCATCCAGTCTTCTCATCAATATCTTTAGTAAAATATTGATATCTACATTAATCAAAGAGATGGGTTATAATTTCCCATTTCCTCCCTTACTCCTCTCCTTTAGGTATCATGGTTATCCTGACCCTTGTCAAACGTTTAGATATTTTGCCTGAGTTATGTATTGTCCTGTATTCCTCCTCTAGGACCTCCCACATTTCCTGTCTCCTCTCCCTATTTGTAAGACTCTTGGGGGGAATTCACCTGGCCCTCCAGCTTTCCAATTCTTCATTTTGTATACGGCTTTCCTTATCTAATCTCTTGTCATGCCTTCATTCAAGTTGTCCTTTTATTCATTCTATAGAATATTTTCCCTATATATTTTTCCCCAGTTCCATTCTGAGACTGCCGTCCCTTCCTGTTGTTTGTAAATCTCCCTGTAGTATTCCTTAAATGTGTCCTCTTTTAAATACTTTTCATCTTCTTCCCTTATCATAAGTACATCTGTCTCTATCTGCTTCTTCGTGTATTTCTTGGCTAGCTGTTTCCATTGTGCTTCTCCAAGTATTCACCGATACCCCCTCCAGTACTATTTTTGAATTGTTTTGCTCCATGATAATGTCACTTTCTAATTCAATTTTTATTGTTTTCCTTCTCTGACCTGTAGTGCTTTCCTTGTACTTTAGTTTCTTCAATCTTCCCAATGTACTACTTCTATCGCTCTCTCTTTCTTTCTCTCCCTCCAGATCTTCAGTCACTCTTCCTTTTCTCTTTCTCTTCTGTCCTCCTGCACCAATTAGTTTCCCTGACAGTGAACTTGATTCCACCCTGCTACCCTCTTCCAGTTTCAGAGTTTTACATTCTCCTATATTGACTCCTTTATTAGTCTTGAAGCGTTTCCTGATCTTCTGTCTCCTTCCATTTTTAACTTGCCCACCTCCTCCAGTTCTCATTGTTTTATATGTTCCTGCTTACTAATCTTAAGTATTTTACTACTGCATGATCTGATTTCTGTCCCTCTTTTATTTGGATGTCTTGTATTATTTGCAATAGGATTTCATTCTCTTAAGAACCCATCTAACTTCTCAGTTGACTACCTTTCCCTTCATATGTCTAACTACTCCCCCCTTTCTTTGCTTAGGCTAGTTCTTGTCTCATCTTTTTATTATATTCGATCCTTCTTTGCTGGCTGCCTACATTCTCACCTTTCGTACGACCTGTCTTTTCTGGTTCTGTGGTGACATTGTAGCCCACCCCCCCAGTTATCTCTATTCCATCTTTTCTTCTTTGCACCCATTTAACAAAAAGTTCTTGCAAATGACTACCTGCACTCATACCCCTCATCTCCATCCCCAGCCTCTGGATCAGTGTCTTTTGCTCTTGCATGTGCATGGCTGTGTCATGATCATGGTCCTTTTAAGACTTTCTTTTGCTTCCTTTTAGTGTAGATGTCGCACTCTTTTTATTTTCCAGCATTCCTTTTCATTTGGTCTCGCCTCCCCACTGATGTACAGTGATCTAGCACTCCAGTTTCATTTGAGTTTTAGTCCATTGTTTTTTCATTTGCAGTTTTACAGCTCTTTCCTGTGATACTACTACACCACCATTAGTTTATTTCACATTTGTTTGTGGGTTGTTCTTTACTTCAGTCTTCCCCTATTTTCCCATACATTCCTTTTCATGCCCTCCGCCAGCTCTTACATCAGCATTTTTTAACATTTAGACATCTATTCCAGATAAGCCAATTAATAAAGTACACACCTTGATTGACGTGATTTTGGCCAGGCTTAAATGAAACCATTTCCATTACGAGTGTCTTGAAATTGAAAGCACTAATACGCTAAGAGAAAAAAAAAATATATATATATATATATACATATATATATATATATAAAAATATATATATACATATATATATATATATATATATATATATATATATATATATATATATATATATATATATAGGCTCATAGGTTCATAGGTGTGTACTAGGCTAATGGCCCTGGAGCCTTTACAAGCCAAGCCCACAGGATTACCCTGGCATCGTGCCACTCAACTTTAGTTCCTAGTGCCTCAGTCGAGTAGAGCCACTGGAGTGATCCCCACAGTGAATTTTCTATTTTCCATCCACTCATCACGATTTCTCTTGAAGAAGGCCAGTGAGGTGCTCTGCTTGACATGTATGGGAAGTCTATTCCATAGCATGGGCAGTCTCTGGGTTATAAACCTGTCCCTCCAGCATGTTCTGTTGATTGTGGTAATGAGGTTGAGGTCCCTGGAGCATGTGGTGTGGAAGGATTGGGATTTCTTTAGATGTAGCATTTTTAACAGAGCTGGGTCAGACATGGCTTTGTAAGTCAAGCTGAGATCACCTCCAAGTAGGCGATAAGAGACAGAGAATAGTCAGAGTTTTTTGAGTCTGTCCATATAGGACAAGTGTTTAATGCCTAGGATCCTCTTTGTGAGGTACTTTTGCGGCCTCTCCAGTTGTTGCAGGTGTCTAGTGAGGTACATGCCAAATAGGGCATTGTACTCGATGATTGGCCTAATGAGGGAAGAATAGAGGGAGACAATGACCTCTTTCTTCCTGGATGCAAAACCCTTAGTAATGAGACGTGTCACATAGAAGGACTTTCTGACCACAGTGGCAACTTGGTGGTCAAAAGAGAGGTTGCTGTCAACCTGTGTTCCCAGATCTCTTATAACACCTTCTGTGTTCAGTGGACTACCATTAATGTGGTAATTCAAGGGAACTGGGTTTTTCCCAAAGAGAATGAAGACACATTTTTTAGCATTGAGCTTAAGGCCATGGTTCTAACACCGGTCGTTGGTCTCATTAAGGCCTTTCTGTAGGATGTCAACATCAATTGGGGAGTTAATAATAGCTCCCAACTTGCAATCATCTGCAAACTTTGTCAGCCAGAGTCCCTTTGTGTTGGTCTGGACTTCAGAGAAGTAGATACCAAACAGGAGAGGACCCAGGACCAAACCCTGTGGGACTTCACTCATGACTTGTCGGCAGTCTGACTTGGAGTCAGCTACTTTCACACTGTGGGTTTTATCTGTGAGCCAGTTTGCAACCCGCCTAGTGATATAGGGGTTGATGCCTAGCTTAGTAAGTTTTTCTATGATTCCTGAGTGGGGGAATGGTATTAAAGGCCTTGGCCAGATCAAGGTAGGCTGTATGAACCACCTGTATGAACCTCCTTACCTTCATCCATGGCCCTGGTGACTGACTCAAAGAAGTCGACCAAGTTAAGCAGGCATAATCTACCCTTCACAAAACCAAACTATGTAGGATCCAGAGTTTGGAGATTCCCTATATCCTTGTTTATTAGGTCAATGATGATGCGTTCCCTAGCTTTGCATATCAGACTCGTCAGGCTAATATAGTTCCCGGGGTCTGTAGTCACACTATTTTTTTTTTAATATCCCTGTTTTGTTTCCTAATATGTTTATTTATAGTTTGTATTGTTATATATTTAAATTTACAGCTGCTTGCATATTTACAATTTTGTAACAGTTTTTCCTTTTAAGTCTAATAATAACCTGTCCATTCATTCATTTGATTGGCTGCTGGTAGGTGCGTGTATGTGAATGAGATGATTATGTAGTTGGCTTTTACTACAAAAGGTGAATGCACGAGGCTAGCTTTATCTGATAAAGTTTCTGTTAAAAAGAATATAGAGACGAAAGTGCTTATCTTAAATTAATTATTGTTTTATTGAGAAGTGGATGTGCTGTCTGTGGTCTGGGCATTCTTATCCTTTCTGCCCTGTCAACAGTCACCATCTTTCAGTGTCCATTCCTCAAGTTATTCATTGCTTCTGTCTTTCTGTGATCACTTTCATTCCTCCTGTAGTCCTGCCTTTCACCTGTTTAACTCTTCCAGCTTTCATACATGCTTTGATCCAGCTTGTTCAGTACCTCATTTGTTCAGCAGTTTAGTTCTGAGTTGCCTGAAAAATCTGACACGGTGACCTTCCATCTCCTTACAGCTTTCCCTTGTCTGTCCCTGCTTCTACTTCTTTCTTTGTTTTTGTATCTAAAGGTCCCTTGGGAGACGTTTGTCATTCTTCTGTCTCTTTGATATAATTCCTTTATTTGTTTACCCTCCATCACCTTATCACTTTTCCAGTCTCCTTGTGGTTGTGTTTCAAATTTGCTTGTTTCCTGTTTATCTATTTTACGTGCCTGTGGCTCCTCTGCACGTTTTGACTTGCTTTCTTCCCTGTGAAGGTTCTAGCATTGCTGGTGCATGTCCTTCCAGTGTTTTTGCATCATGTCTCTGACATCTAATGCTGTTGTTTCATTCCATATTTTGCAGGTGATTCAGATTGTAACTGCCTATGTTGCTTATCTGTCTGTGGTACCTTTGTTTAAACTGTTGCACATTCCCCTTATTGTTACTTTTCATTGTGTAATTCCTGGATGCAGGCAGTTAAATAACATTAAACTTGTAGCCTGAACCATTCCTCTTTCTGCTGTACTTCCAGAGCTGCAGGGTATTTCTGCTGTGCAGCTGTTTTGTTTCATTATTAGTTAATTTAATACCTGCAGCATAACTTTCATTCCCTTATAGAGTGTTTCTGAGTAATCTTTGACCAGATTTACGGACACGCCTGCAAATGGGATAATTCTAACTCTTTTTACTTACCTAATTATTACACTTTTTACAGCAAAGAAATGGAAACGTGCAAAAATATGCCTTGGTCTATTTTCCACCACTGCTTGCCATCATCTCTCGCAGTGTATCCTCATTATTAGTGTTTCTTGATTTCTTGGTATCATACATCTCTACTATAAATGCTGCATTACAAATTCCTGCAGGTCACTGTTACCCAATCTGTCTTGTATTCTAATTATCCTGATGTTATAAATTCTTGATTGATTTTCAAGATCACCCATTTTTCTCCCTTTTCTTTTTTTATTGTATCTGTTAGCTCTTGTATATAGTGTGTCTATTTCTGTGGCTCTGAATTAATTGCTTATCTTTCTCCAAATCTTTCAGCTTTTTTTGTAGCCTCTCTACTTCTGTTTGTTATATTGTCTGTTTCAAGGAAATCATATCCTGACCCACTGTGATTACTTTTTTCAAACAAAATGCATTATAGCTCCACCGTATTCACAATTTTAAATGTGCCACCCACAGGTCTCAACCCTCTATCTCCAGCATGAGGGACACTATGTCTCATAATGTGAAACAAATGGGCAAAATGTGGAACGCTTGCTAATGGCATAGTGACAACTTTAACTAGGATGCTCAAAGGATGCTAAAAATTTGTTATTTATACTTACAGAATTTTTTTAATGACTTGACATGATTTAGTTCTATTTGCCATGGATACCAGTTACAAAAATCCCCAACACTGAATGTGTGACAGCCTCTCAATGTGGAACTTCGAGGAACCAGAACTTTTTAAGACCCCAAATGAGGAACACTCCTCATAATGAGGTACATTTGAGAGGTATTCCGATATTTGTAACTCCTTTTGTTAATGCTCACTCATTGTTCCTTCTGTTTTATTTTTCTCCCTGAGAACTCTATTTTAATCCAAATCTCTGCAGGGCACGTCAAGAACTGTGGATTTAAACAGCCTTCTTGGTTGGAATTTCTACTGCCCCATCTTGCTGTAGCTAACTGTGTCCAAAAAGGAGGTATAATTAGCTTTTACTGCTGCTGGCATTAGAATATTATACACCATCATATTTTTTGTAAGCTTAAAGTTGTCTGTCCATAATGATTGACCAAATGTATGTATTTGTTCCTGGTAAGTTCCAAGTTTTACTTGTCCCAGTCCCCTTCAGTAAAACACACCACACTAAATGACATTTGGCAACCTTTATTAAACTTCCATGAACATAACTTCATTGGACAGCAATTTAATTTATCAATCACAGCATGAACAAACACATAACCATTTACCAGGGCAGCAAATCCCCGCTCACCCTGTTCAACTAAGCAGTGTCGTCAGCACTGCTTGCTTACACTTACTTATCAAAGCAGTGTCCCACCACTCACTTTCAATCCCCCAAATACCTTGAATCAAACACCCAAGACCCTTTCTCTGACCACCAGCCTGACACAGGTTGTTCCCCCTCACTTACTGCAGGACTTTCACCGAACCTTCTATAAACAAACCTTTTATTTAATTTATATTATTATATATTTAATTAAACAGGTCCAAACCAAAATCATTCAGGTGTACTCCATTATCTCTGAAACAAACTGGGTGGGTCCCTGTCATCAAAATCCCTATGCGCTATTATTTCAATACCCAAAGTAATCACATGCCTTACCAGCCTAAAATTAACAAACTGACAAGCCCTCTGTAAAGCCATAAAATTGTCAACATTCTTCCAAAATAACTGTGGCACTGTTTCAGACCACATGATACACATACTTCAAAGTAATCAGATGTTAACAGTGGTTATATCTGGGTATTTGTATTGTGTGGTCTGATGACCACTAAGACTCGCTGGAGCTCAATTCATAACTGTATAAATGCAAACTCATACATGAGCTGATGCCACCTGAGGCCTATGATACCATATGACTCTCCACCCAAAACAACCAGAGGGGAGGAACGACGAGATGACGTCACCTATCTACGTGAAGAGAGGGCTGGTTCTATGCAGCAAAGAGATGGAGACGCAATGGATGTGAATGGGGATCAGCAAGTGGTCGTAAAAGATGACCAGATAGCTGTTAAAACGCCAACTAGTTTGTCGGGAACAGTGGATGGCCAGATTGAACTGGGTGCAAGGAAGAAAACAGTAGTTGCAGTCGCTGAAATTCATCATGAACCCAGTGCAGATAACTTTAATGCTTTGCTAGGTAGCAACATGGGTAGCTCATCTGACGCTACCACATTATCATCGAAGAAGTCTGTTGGATCCTTTTCATACCATTTGAATTTTCCCTTACCAATAAGGGACAATTCACTAACGAGAACAGGGTCGAAGAAGGGAAACCCACAAAACAGAGGGAGAAGTACCACCAGGTACAAGAGGAAGAACGAAGATGTTCAGGACAGTCAATGGCCTATAAAGAAGGCTTTTCAGCAACAAGTAAGACTTTAGTAACCAATTTATCTAGTCATGTTTTAACAGCATTTGAGTATAATGTTTTGAATAAAGGATTAACGTTTATTCCTTCCACAGATATGAATATTGTGGACTTGATATTAGATGTTAAGATGTTTACCAGGAATATAATGTTAAAATGTTTATACAAGCAGAATGAGAATGCAGCTATCTGTAAATTTGTAAGGCCTAGCTGTTATGTTCCTAAACTTTCACCAGTAGTCAATGCATTTGAACAGATTTGTGTGTCAGACATCCATAAGGTATATAATACCATGCAGAATAGAAATAATGTTTGCAGAAAATATAACCTTAGCAGGGAAGAGTTTTCTGCTTTACATGATTTGGAGAATAACAGAGATTTTATTATACGACCAGCTGATAAAGGTGGTCGGATTGTAGTGTTTGATAGAGATGGATATAATGAATTAATGTATGAAATGCTATCAGATGAAAACTTCTATCAGTTAGTTACATTACAATCTGTAAAAGGCATGGTAGATTCTATTAGTAGTACTATTAAATCAATGGGTGAATGTGTTTTTTTAAGTAACGAATTAGTAAAATACTTTCTGACAGAAAAATATGTGATACCCCAGATACAGGGACTGCCCAAGCTTCACAAGAATATGGAAAGGCCTCCTATGAGACCTATTGTCTCAGGGGGTGGGTGGTGCACTGAACCCATATGTATATATTTGGATGCTAGGTTGAAACCTTTATTTGAGAAATATCAAACAGTATTATGTGATACTGAACAATTTCTTCATGATTTATATGACTGCACTTGCAATGGAAGTAGATTGGATGAAACTCTTTTGGTTACACTAGATGTTGTTTCTCTATTTACAGTCATTCCTAATTCTGTAGGTGTTGAATTATTGAGTAAGTTGCTATGTTCTAGCGGTTTATATGATGGAGAAGAAATAGCCTTGTTACAAGACCTTATGAATATCGTATTAAGTAATAATGTCTTCATGTTTAATGGAGAAGTGTACCACCAGAAGAATGGTGTAGCTATGGGCAGTTCCTGTTCTAACAGCTATGTGAATGGGGTAATGTTAGCCTGGGAATTAGATCATGTGTTTGATATTCCTTATAAAGAATCGATCATCTTGTATAGAAGATTTGTAGATGATCTTTTTATTTTATGGGGAGGTACCGAACTTGAATTGAAAGCCTTTGTTGAATATATAAAAGGTACTACTATATTTTTGAATTTTACATTGGAATACTCTAGATCAAGTCTCAGTTTTTTGGATGTATTTATAGAGAAGGATGAAAGGGGTATTATTTATACTAAACTACATAGGAAGGAATGCTATGTTAGTAGCTTACTTAAAAGGGACAGCATGCATCCTAGATATGTCTTTACTAATGTGACACAAAACCAATTCTTTAGAGCCTCTAGATTAAATGTTAAGGAGAGTGACTTTGAACAGCAAGTTCACATTACCAGTAATGAATTGAGGCAAAGAGGCTATGAAGAAAGAATGATAGAAGGATGCAAGCATGAAGTCAAACGGATGAGAAATAATAGGGCCAGACCATACTTTTCACATAGAGAACAAAGAGAGAAGAGGGTATATAACAATAGTACAAGACTGGGTTTATGTATTCCGTATACTAGGAATGTTAGGAAATACACTAATATATTCAATGATCATTGGAATATACTCATGACGGATCCACTTGTGAAGGATATAGTGGGTGAAGTACCTCAGTTCACTTTTAAGAACAAGGAAAATTTGAAGAGGAGACTTTGTGTACCAAAACATGGTCTGACAAGAGAGAGTATTTATGGGACCAAACCATGTGGTGGTTGTAATCAATGTAGATTTGTCAATGAAGATCTTACTTTTACACACCCTGACACTAAGAAGAATTATGATGTTAGGGTTAATGCTACATGTCACACTAAACATGTCATATACCTTGCTGTGTGCTCCCTATGTCATGGTTTTTATGTAGGTAAAACTGACAGGATGTTAAGAGAGAGAATAAGGGAGCACGTTTATCACATTAGTAAAGGATCAAGGATTAATGCATTGTCTAAACATATTTTGGACAAAGGAACTAATCATAGTTTTCGGTTTATGGTTATTTCTAAAGTTATGGAGAGTGATAGATACAGTGATGTCAGGGAAAGAACTGAGGAGTTGGAAGCAAGGTGGATTATTATGCTGAAGGCTACTTGTGGGCATGGTTTGAATGAGTACATTCCAATAAAACCAACTTTAAAGAAAAGGAGACTAAGTAGGTAGAGTAATAATATGTATATACACATATATATTAAGAACATACATCTTTAGGCACATCTACTCATATTATCATGTTTTTATAATAATTTATTGTACTCATATATATATATATATATATATATATATATATATATATATATATATATTTCATGTATTATATATGATTATTTTATATGTATGAAGTTATGTATTTATTTGTTCTTGTGATTCTTAGTCTTGATGAATTATGTATAGGTTTTAAATGAATTTGGTATATCTGATGAATTTTTAAAAGTGATTTGCCTTTAAGATGAATTGGTCATGTGTTTCATTAGAGTATTTAAACAGGTGGTACTGAGACTATTTTCAAACACCTGATGAAGCAGTAGTGAAAGCGCTTGTGTTGTCTGAATAAAGCAGTGCTGATTTTACTGAAGTGGAGTTGTTCCTGCCTTTGTTATTTGCTGATGTATCTTTGAATTTGGAATTGAGGACTGAGACTGCAGTGAATTTGAAGCATTATAGCCAGCCTCCTGGATATTTTTTTCAAAATTATCTAATATAACACAAAAAGGCATTTGAAGACCAATGAAGCACCCTATTAATAACTTCAACTGATCTGCCTTTTCTCAGTAAATCTGAAGCTCTTCCAATGTGAAAGGAAAGAGTTGAAAATCTCTCTTGCTGAAAACCAATATGCTGAAAGCCTCTCATCATCCATAGAAATTGATTACCCCCTATCAACCAAAAAACTAAGCCAGGAGGACTCCCACATGAGACAATAATAATCTTCTAGCCCAAACCACCGGACACAACCAGTCATTCCTGTCCTTTCCCAATGCTACTTGCATGCCCTTCCCCAAATGATCTATTTTAGAGCTACACAAACAAATATTGTCACATCCCACCAGCCTATCGACCCTAACAACTCCAACACCTTAAGTGCTCCATGATACATCCATAAAGCCAATGTCACCTACAAAGTATAATCCCTTGAATCACCATTCACCAAAGACAAACCCTGTAACAAAATCTTCAGAACCTGTCTTGTCAACAGCCATTGCCTGTCCATCTTCACACTAGCAACTCTACCCAACCCTTCAACATACGAACCACAGTCCAGGATTTAATAAAATCATGCAACCTCACCACCTGCACAGATATACTGATTGCTGCCAGATCCACCTTGACTGATTGAATGGCCTTACCTTGCACCCAAGCCTGAGCCAAGTATTGCAACAAAAGTTCTTCTGACCAAACTCCCTCCTTCTCAAGCAGCTGGAAAACAAAGTTATCAAAATCTTGTAATGTCCTACCATACAACTTCCTTGTAAAAGTTGCTCAAGACTCCTGCACCAACCATCTGGTTACTACAGTCCAATTTGCCGCACCTCGTCTGGCAATACCATCGGCTCACCCACTGCCTCTGGAGCTAACTGCCAGAACCTGAAAACTAAAAGTGAGACAAACTGTCAGCAATCCCATTCCTAGCACCTGACAAATGTGCACCTGTAAAATAAATTTAATCATCAAACTTTCCAAAACCAACTTAAATAATACTAACAAAAGCAATTCAGACTTTTCCTATAAAACTCGCACCACTGCAATATTGTCTGAATGAAAAATAACCATATCCCTGCAACCGCTCCTGCCAAACAACAGTTGTCACCAAATTGACATTAACTCCAAAAAAGGCTGCATCCCTCTTCCATTCATCCCTCCAATCTGCTGGCCAATGAGCCACAAACCATTTGCCACCAAAAAACGCTTCCATTCCAATACCCCCTGCCATGTCTGTAAACAACTGGAATTCCCCTTGACCACCCCAATCCATCTGCCAAAAGGAAATACCATTAAACTGCACTAAAAAGATCAACCACAGTGCTAAATCAGCATGCGTCAGCTTACCGATACTCACCCGATGATGTTTGCTTTTCCTCCATTTTAAGAAAAAGACCAAGGACCCATAAAATATATGACCCTGGCGAATTGCTCGATATGAAAAAATTCAGAGCCCCTAAAATTCCCATGACATCCTTAATCCATACCTTGTCCTTGGACTTCACCCACTCAATCTTTTCTTTTAAATGTGTTATCTACTCAACTAGTAAATAAAACAATTCATGTACCACATCCACTAGCAGTCCTAAGAAACACAATGCCTTGGCTTGGCCTTCTAACTTCTGCATAGCCAATGGGACACCCAGTTCCTCGCACATCCCCAAAAACTCTCGCATACCATACAATACTCCTTCAAATCCTTCAGCTACTATTAGGAAATAATCCAGATAATCTATCACCTTCTGAGCGCCCACCCACTGCTGCCAAATCCAGTGGAGTGCAGTCCTAAACTTCTCAAAAGTGGCACAGGCCACACAACATCCCATCAGCATAGCCTTGTCAAAATAAAACTTGTTTCCAACCACATGTCTAACAATGGCCACACTTCCTCCCATACTGGTAGTAATTGAAATGTAGAGTCAATATCCACCTTCACCAACCATGGATGTGTAAATCCCCGAATGAACCACACAGCATCATCCAAAGAAGCAATTCACTTTTGCGTCCTGTACTGAAAGAAAATCATTAACAGAGTTCCCGTCAGAATGAGGCAAATGGTGATATCAACTGAAATTCACCGACCAACTTCTTAGGAAACAAACCTAATGGGAAGACCTTAAAACTGCCAAAGGGGGCTGTCAAACAGGCCCAATAACCAACCTACCCACTGCTCCTTGTCCACCAAGCCTTCCAAAATCTCTTCCTTCTCCCCTTATTGAATGCAAATTTTACAGATTGAGCCACCCCCTCCAACCCTCGATTTAATAAAAAATCCCCAGAAAAACCTTCAATTAATTCCTACACAACTGCCAGATCAGGAAATTGCTTGAGCATATACCTCAATACCTGCACATCAATGGGAGGATGCTTCCTTTGGTCTTCCCCTTGGCCCTCAAAAGGACATGACCCCCCCCCTTTCCACAAAAAGTCCCCCTACCTCCAAGACTGAAATGAAGAAGATAACCCTCCCAAATCAGTTGAAAGCAAACTTGGATCGACCAAGTTGCCTTTCCGCTGGCCATACTGCACAGCTGGATGTATTCTCACTTATTTTGAACAAGTGTACGACAGCCTGCATGCCACCCACAAGCAATGTTCTGCATTAAAGGCCTAACAGCTTCCCACTCCTTCCCCTCCTAAATTATCCCCTCTGTTAACAGCTCCAAAGCAATCCATCATAGTGGCTCACCAGATGCCACGGTGCCTAACTTCCCATATCAGTGACTGATCTAGTGAAACCTCTGATAATACCACAACCAGATGTTCCCTGCCTGCAGACATTGTGCCTCATGGATCATGAGACAAAAAGTCAAAAGTGGTAAGGACAAAGGCGGCATCATTTTCCAACCAAACCACCATGTAGCACACAAAGCCTAACACCCAATTGTCCCCACAGTCTACCTTCTCTTCTTTGCCCCAAAGTTGCTAAAGCCACCAGAAGATCTTTGCTTTTTACAGTTTCTGATTCCATCAACCATTGAACCCCTTCAGCATCAATTAATTCAAACTAGATTGGACATTGGTAAACTACCCAGAACAAAACTACCAAACAGGTTGTCTGCCAGATGGACTTAGTAACCACCTACTAACTTTCCTCCTACGCAAGCGTATTTACATATCCAAACCTACAGTCTATAGACAAGTCAGAAACTATTGCAATGCTAACTCTCTAGATCAAAACTCTAAATTAAAAAAATGTAACTGGGAACCACTACACATCCTCCACTCGGACAAAGCAGTAGACTATTTTAATAGTACTCTTACTAAGATCCTTGATTTAATAGCCCCCATAAGAACAATTAGATCTAAACTTCACCCTACTCCATGGCTTATTAAGTCCACTAGAGCCCTATTAAAATCCAGAGATAATGCATGTAAAACCTGGAAGAAAGATAACACAAGTCTTTCCAAACAAAACTACCAACACCTTAGGAATCAGGTCAAACAACAAACAAAACTTGATAAACAGAACTACTATCTAAATATTCAAAACAAACACTCCAACAACCCTCAAAAGTTCTGGCACGCAAATAACACCCTACTAAAACCTGGTAAAACCACCACACCAGCTCCCACCTCAACCTCCACAAATACAGATAGAGATATAGCCTCCAAATTCAACCAGCACTTTACTGAATTCATTAAATCTCCATCTACTCAACTATCCAAAAATAGCTAGTCATCCATGCCAACAGCTCCTAACAACTCATCTCCCTTTACTTACTCACCTGTCCCAACCTCTGCGATAAAAAACACCTCTTAAAACTTAAACCCACTGCTCTTGCAGCAGATGGTTTACCAGAAAATTTCCTAAAAATGGCTGCCGACTCCATATCCTACACAGTCTCAGTCCTTATTAACTGCTCTATACTGGAATCCTATATCCCTAAACTGTGGGAAATCTCCTACATTATTCCAGTTCAGAAAGGTGGAAACTCCTATGATTTCTCAAACTACCCCCTTATTGCCATTCTGTCCCCTTTGTCAAAGATACTGGAGAAATGCATGCACTCTCAAGTCATGCATTAACTAAATTCAAACAATCTCCTCTCCCCTACACAACATGGTTTCCGCCCACATCACAGCACAACCACCGCCCTTCTCTCCTTCACAAACATGGCTAACCAACACAGAAATAACAACAAATTTGTATCTGCCATATTCCTGGACCTCTCCAAAGCATTTTATATGGTTTCTCACCCTATCCTAGTAGATACTCTAGCCTCGTTAGCCTTTACCCCTAACACTATTGCTTGGTTTGAAAATTACCTATCAGACTGACAGCAAGCTGTCCAGTGGCAAGGAGTTCTATCCCCTTTACTCCCATCCATTGTTGGTGTACCTCAAGGTTCCATATTGGGTCCAATGCTCTTTTCTATCTTCACCAACAACCTACATATCTCATCCCTGCAGGCCTCATTGATACAGTATGCAGATGAGTCCACCCTAATCTGCTCAGCTCCATCTCTTACACTCTACACCACCTGGCCCAAAAGAATCCTTTGCCTCAGTAGAAAGGTGGATCACTAATATTCAACTCATCTTAAATCCAAACAAAACAAAACTACTTTTATTCACCCCAAACAAAGCAAAACCTCTCCATTCTCCTTTTCTATCACCTCCAGTAATGGTACTGTTATTTCAGCCCCCCCCCCCCCACACACACACACACCAAGCTCCTTGATTTTGAAATAGATAACCTCCATTTTGGCATCCATAGCTCTCAAACTATAAAAAAGGTACACAAAAATGGGTTCCCTATACAGACATAAAAAGTGTCTATCAGATCAGGCTAAGGTCACCCTAGGTCAAACTCACCTTCTTTCCACACTAATATATGCAGCCCCTATTCTCACTTATAGCAGGAAATCTGATCTGGACAAACTTGACTCTTGTTACAACAAAATTGCCAAGTTTGCTAATAATTCCAATTTCAAGCCCATCACTGCATACCTCTTAAACAACTTCAGTGGCTTGAGCTCCTACAGCTACTAAGCTATCACCAACTTGTCATAGCTTACGACATCCTAAAACAACCTAACAAAACTCCTGCTCTTAGGCAATTGCTGACTATCTACACACCAAATCATCCACTATGCTCTGTCAACAAATCACTTCTCTTTATCTCATCAGCTAACAACACAGCAGGCAAAGCTCTATTTTCACATAGTATAGCAAAAACCTGGAATAATCTCCCTCCATCCATGACGTCTGCATCAAATAACACACAATTCAACAACTCCCTGAAGGCCCACCTTATAAGTTCTTGGATCTGTCCATGTGTCATATAATCCTAAAACCTGCTACCTCTACACTTTCTCTCTTCTCTCATAGTACATGCCTTCAGTAAACATTCTTGATACAAATTGTATCCCTTAGCAAATATGGACTTGTTGTAATCTCTGTCTGGAATTTTTTGCAACAAACAGATTGTACATACATAAATATTGCTGATTTGAATTGCCTTTACTGTTTACTTTTCTCACTAGATACTACCTGTATAACAATGTTTTTAACACTATGTATAATATCAGTATTGTTGCTATTCTGGTTTATGAATATATGTGGAGCTCTTCTCCCCGGGCCTTCACTGTAAATGGACCTCGTCCATTCGGACCATCCCGGTTAACAAAAGAAAAATAAATAAATATTGATGTACTCACACTTCCAGATCTTTTCTTTAACTAAGGTAGGTATGTGATGGGTCGGAAAGATCCCCCTTCCATTCCATTAACCCAACGCCTGTGTAGCTAACCAGTAACCCAGTCAGATCCCAAAGTCCAAACCAACCTCATGTTGTTGTGACTCCACTGTGCCTACAGACAACTTGAAACTCCTTATAGACAACCCTAAACTACCCTATAGACCACCATGACGACTGAAGGAAAAGAACCACAAATGACCAGTATCCAAAAATGTTTATTGCACTCTAATGTCTCGGCAAACTGCCTTCAAGGAATAAAAACACTCATACAAACACCTGCCTATATATACAAACTCAATTACAACTAATTACATCTAATTTTACAATTATTAACATCAATCAATTGATGAAACACCTCCAATTACATTATAAATTCAATCCATATGGAAATAAAGTGTTGGATTTTAAAATATACAAGAATATACAGGGATTCTTTATACAATAACATATTTTTATATCCCTAAATCCATGTTGCATACATTTCACCTTTTCTAATATAGTGGCTTGTAACCCTGTCAACTCCCCTCCATGCATTTCATTAAAATGTTTAGTCACTGAACTTTCTTTTTTGTTTTTTGCAATGTCCCTAACATGTTTCCTTAGTCTTAGTTTAAAGGACCTTTTGCTTTCTCCCATATAAAATGTATTGCATGGGCATTTGAGGGCATAAACTATGCCCTCAGTTTCACAAGCATAACTCCCTTTTAGATTAAAATGTATTTATACTCTTAAAACTCAAAACCACATATTGTCACACTTTACTCTTCCCACATGGTTTTGTTCCATACTCCATAGTTCCTTGTACAAGATTAATAGAGGGGCTTACACATCTACTTCTGATAAGAAAATCCTTTATATTTCTACCTACTCTATAGGATAGTTTAGGCATCTTATTAACTCATTGTGAAAAGTCATTCAAAGAAGTTAAGAATTCCCAATAATATTGACCCATTACACTATTTAAAAGCTCACACAACTGTAGGTAATAACAAAATAAATCTCTTCCTTCTTATTTCCAATGTATTCTTTAAACTCATATCTATTTAATTTTTGTCTCCTGTTAACATATTGTCTAATAAATCTATTCCAACAAATTTCCAACATCTCACTATCATAACCTTGAGATCTAAACATATGAACAGTTTTGGTCAACTCATCAAAAAAATCTAAGTAATTATTACATAACTTGTACAAACGTATAAATTCACTATATGGTAATGCATGTAATTATATGCAGTGGATGACTTCTGCTCTTAAATTCAAATTTCCATCTTGAAACGTCCGATGTACAGGTGTCCTATTACTGATCCCACTAGTAATATCCAACACTACATCTAAATATGACACTTTCTTGTCTACCTTTAAACCATCAAATTTAAGATGGAATCTATTCCATTGCAATTCTTCCACAAATAATTTAACCTCATTCTCCCCACCTTCACAAAGGAAGATAAGGTCATCTATAAATCTCTAATATTCCTTCATATATTGTTGAAAAAACTTGGAATGATAAATATATTCTATCTCGAACAGACCCATACTTAAATCTGCATATGCTGGTGTAAAAGCTGCTCCCATTGCTGTTCCTTGTTCTTGGTGAAAAAATTATTTAACAGACATAAATGCACTAATTCAATAATATACTTTGACTTTGGGCTATGCATGGAGAGGAGTTTACGGGGCTACAAGCCACTATATTAGAAAAGGTGGAATGTATTCAACATGGAATTGGGGACATAAAAATATTTTATTGTATGAAGAATCCCTGTATATTTTAAAATTCAACATTTTATTTCCATATGGGTTAAACTTAGAATGTAATTGGAGATTTTCATCCATTGATGTTAATATTTGTATACTTACATGTAATTAGTTGTAATTGAGTTTGTATATATAGGCAGATGTTTGTATGAGTGTTTTTATTCCTTGAAGGCAGTTTGCTGAGATGTTAGAGTGTAATAAAAGTTTCTGGACACTGGTCATTTGTGGTTCTTTTTTTTTTAATCCTAAGCTACCCACCCCAGTGAATGCCTCCTCTTGGACCTGCCCCCTTCACTAAGCCCCTGCTGATCCTCGATGGTGCTTACCATTTCATCAAGGTCCTTACGTGGCTCATCCCCACCTATCAGCAAGCTATTCCAAACTGCACCAAGTCTGACATGTCTATGTGAACTTCCAACAAAGTGTCATTACCTGCAGCCAAATTGCACACTGCTCCAGCAGCAGGAACAATGACATCATCCCTTAACAGATGTGTCCGCTTCCCTCAGCCCACTGACCTGATCTTCACTGCCTACCTTCTCCTCTTCTGAATGGACTCACTAAGCTCTTCAGCCACCAGAAACTCAGTTGGTAATTCCCAGAACAGCTCTTCCACCTGTGAGACAATAGCCACTCATCTCTGCTGCAAACTCTGCCCTTCAGCCATCTGCCAATAAAAAGAAAAACTTTAAGAACTCTAGGAGGGACAAAAAAAACTATATTAGCCTAACCTTCCATTCTAGATTGTACCTGCCCTTCACCCTAAGCAACATGGCTGGTTACAATATATGATACCATTGAACTCAAGGCCATAAACCTGCCAGTGGTAACTTATGTGATCCTAGACCATTCTGCCAAAGTCCATCCTCAAGCTTACTTCATATGCCCTGGGCCTCCTTTCATAATTTGTTTGGTTACACAGCACTCGTGTATCTACATTTAATTTTTTAATTTCCTTTTAAAGATGTTTGCACCACAGCAGGGTTGCACAGAAAGTTAACTGCACTACCAGTCTCTGGCTGTAACTGCCTTGATCTAAACCTGCTGACCACCTCCCCCTACCTCTTAAGTCCCGGCACCCTCTCAGTAACATTCCTCCCAGACTCCCTTCTCACCCCTCCTGCCATGTGATCCCTCACACTCATTGGGATTCCCTTCATGAACTCCTACCACTCCCTGTTAACCCCCCCAGTCCCTTCCTTTCATTGTGGTGCATCCTACTCCTTCTGCTTTTTTTAACTTCTTGTGCACCACCTACTCTCTACCTCTTAGCACAAGAAATCTGGACAAAGCCAAATAATGGGGGGGACAAAGACACAAAACAGGTATAAGGTTTAAATGTTGCTTGTATAAATGTAGAAGTTGTTAGGATAAACAGTTTAATGTCATCAAGCATTTTCCGAAAAATATAAAATCTGAAACTTAAATGTCCCTCATTTTTTAGTGAATTTAGTCCTCAGTGATATGCGAGAGAACTACAAGTGTTATGAGAAACAGACCAAAATATGAGGCAGAAATCTGGACATTTTGAGAAAATCTAAACAGTTGAGAGCTATGACCACTCACACCATTTGCAAACCTACTCCTGTCACCGATGAACCACTGTTTTCCCCTTGATTGCACCATCTTCGCAGTTTGTTACATATTTGATTTTATATATATATAATTTTTGTTTTTTAACTGTTCGTTTATTTATTTATTTTTTTATAGCATTACCACCATATTCAAAACAGTGACAGAGTCAAGCATGGACCGACCATCCACATGCCCACACTAAACACCCCTTTTAAGGGTTAGGGCCACACTCCGCATGCACCGAGAGCAAACATTATTCTGAGCAGTTCATGGCTGGTGAAATGTCATTTGCAGCACAGCTGAAACCATACCAGCAACAAGAAAGCTGTGGCATCATAACACTACCACCAATGAAAGTTTTATCTGAAATACAGCACCAGGAAACCCCTTGCCTACCTTCCCCCTGCCAAGAAGGAACTACATCATACCACCCCAACAATGCTGCACTAACAATACCAGTACAAGAAACACAGTTTATATTATGACTACAAGTCCACTATAATTTAATGATAGCCAAAAGGAATGTCCAGTGGAGCATGTGAGTCAAATTTTTCCTACTCTAGGTCAATATTTCTAATGATTTTCTCTCTTAATTGCTATCTTTTTTTAAAAAAAAAACAAGATAAAAACAAAACCTGCACATTACCCAAGGTAGTCCCACATAGAAATGAATATTCAAGAAACAAATGCGGATGCACCACCATGGACTTGAAATGATACTTCAAATATAAGAAACTTTTATTAAAATATTTTAATTAAAATGGCCCTCATTTACTAAAAGAGAACAAACAAGAAAAAAATGGATTAGCGCTTTTGGCCGTAGCCTTCTTCAATAATCCACTTAATTTTAATATCACCTCCTCTTTTATTTTCTTGAACTTATTTCAGTGCCATGAACTTAAAATTGTGTCTGCTATTGTTCATAATATGGTAAAACAATGCATTGGTAGGAACCGTATTCCTTATACCTGAAAGATGACAAAATATTATTTCTTTAAAAGTTCTATTTGTTTTACCAACATAATTCACAGATGGCAATATATATTATATTTTTGCTAGTACAAGACACATAAGCCCTGAAACGGTATGCTAATCCTGTAATATGATGTTTGAAAACATCTGTGGTTTTAATAAAATCACAAGCTTTACAAAAACACATTTAAAAGTTCCTTTATTAGTGGTATTTCTGCTCTTATTCACACTCCATTGGAATCCATCTTTACAGCACTGAAGTCTCTTTAATTTTTTTCGATTTCTAAACCCAAACCTAGGAGTTTCTCGCACAATCTTACTAAGATTCTCATCAGAAGTCAGGATGGGACAATATTTCTTGATAGTATCACATAGTAATGCTGTAACAGTACTATACATAAGAATACATCTCAGTGGGTTAACATCATGTCTTTTATAGGTCTTTTCCTTAATCCCGTCTTTAGAGAAATGCGGATGGCCTTTCTTCTTCCTTAGCTCCAGAGCATCATAGTGCTCCATTGACAGATCTTTATCATTATAGCCTCTTCTAACAAGGCCATTCATCAATTTTCCTTGTTCTGACAAAAATGTACTATCAGTAGTACAGTCTTGAGATGCATAATACTTGATTTTCAACAATATTATAAAAAATATGCCTAGGATGCATACTCGTTTTATGTAATGTGATTGCACCAGCTTTCTTTTCTATATAGGGTGGTACTAAAACCCATGATAAGGTCAAGATATAACTTAACATCCAAAAATTCCACCTCTTTGCTGGATACATGTAGATCAAAATCCAGGAAGGAGGTAGTATTGGCTAAATAAGTGATGGAATCTTGAAGACTCCTCTCATCCCCTTTCCACACAAGAAAAACATCTTCCACAAATCTGTTGCAAAACTCTAGTGGTCTCTCCATATATTACATGTATTTAAAACATATTCATTCTCCCACTGTGCTAGGACAAGATTAGAGTAACTATTAGCACAGGCAGTGCCCATAGCTACCCCCCCCCCCCATTTCTGCCAATAGTAGTTCTGCCTTACATAAAGACATTATTCTCCAGGGTTAATTCCGACAATCTACAAAACTGACATCCACCAATTCACTATCAGCAAATTTTCTAATGGCTTCTATACCACAGTCATTAGGTATTACTCCACACATCCAGAGTAGCTAATGGCAATCCTGCATAGTTCTCCTTGTATCTAGTTGCTTGAACAGATTATTATGGAAATGTGCAGCATCTTTTAACACAGTTACTGCTTTAGGTAGTATCTTCTTTAATTCTCCTTCCAAAAATATTGATAGGGGTTCTGTTACCCATCCTCTCCCAAATACAATCAGACCCATCAGTGGATCTTGTACATTCTTATGTATTTTAGGTAAACCACTTAACAAGGGTACTTGTGGGTGTGTGACCTCAAAGAACTGATAGAGGTCTTTAGTAATACATCTAGTCATAAGCACGTCATATACAGAATCTTGTACAGTATTCACAATCTTCTGTACATCCTTTTTAGAGATCTGAAAATAGGTGTTCCAATCTGCCAACAGCTCGTTCATCTTCTTAATGCAATGTGCTGAATTCATCACTACAATAGCTCCCCCTTTGTCCACAGGTTTGATCACTGTATCAGCTCTCCTTAGCAATACATGTAATGCTACATTTTCATTGTGATTCAAGTTATAGAAGTGTTTCTTATTCCTTCCTTGTCATTTTCACATAGATATACAAACATCTCGACTGTTGGATGTGATCACAGCACAAAAGTTCTAGGTTTCCTATAACTACCACCAGTATAAGTTACTCTGTTACCAAACAGGTTTCTCATTCTCAACGTAATATTTCTTCCAAAACACTTCACATTAATAACAAACTCACTCAACGGTGATTGGATAGAAGTTCATGACGCTGGAACAAGTTCAAGAAAATAAAAGAGGAGACAATATGAGTAATAAGACCAAAACTATCGAAATTAAGTGGATTATTGAATTAAGAGCTGATCGCTCTCCCGGGCTTAATGGGGTGGTACCATTAAAGCTGATCGTAAAGGAACCACGTTTATTGAAAGTCTTCTGATTGGTTGTGCAAAGAGGCTTGTCTATTTAATTGGGATTGGAGGAGAATGAAGGCTCACCTGTAGACCCACTGCTATTGGACTTTGGGAGTAGAAGGATTGATAATTGTGTCTGCATTGAGAATGGTTGCTGCTTATAGGTTCATAGTTTCATAGGTTGCTACTAGGCTATTGGCTCTAGGGCCCTAGGGCCTATACAAGCCTAGCCATAACAATTCCCTTGCTATTTCTTCCCATAGTATTTACTTCCCTGGACCCCTGTCTAGTAGACCGACTGACATGATCCCCGGGGAGAATTTATTATCTCCCATCCAATCATCTAGGTTCCTTTTGAAGAGGGCCAAAGAGAAGCTCTGCTTGACATCTATGGGCAGTCTATTCTAGAGTCTGGGGAGTCTCTGGGTCAGGAACCTATTCCTCCAGCATGTTTTGTTCATTGTGATGACAAGGTTTAGATCCCTGGAGTATGTGTCTCTGAGGGATCGGGATGTCTTTAAGTGTAGCATGTCCAACAGCTCTGGGTCTGACATGGCCTTGTATGTTAAACAGAGATCGCCTCTGAGTAGACGATATGCAACAGAGTATAAGTGGAGTTTTTTTAGATGGTCAGCATAGGGCATCTGCTTTAGGTCTGTGATTCTTTTAGTGAGGTATTTCTGCGGCCTTTCCAGTTGTTGCAGATGTCTTGAGAGGTACATACCAAACGGGGCATTGTATTCTATAATGGGTCTAATGAGGGATGAGTACAGTGAGACAATGACCTCTTTTTTTCCTGGATGAAATGCCCTTAGTGATGAGGTGTGCCACATAGAAGGATTTCCTGACTGTTGTGGCGATGTGGTTATAGAAGGTGAGACCACTGTCCACCTGTGTCCCTAAGTCTCTTATCACACTTTTGGTGTTTAGTGTACTGCCACCTATGTGGTAATTCATTCATAGGTACATGTTTTTTCCAAAAGAGGATAACTATACATTTCTTGGCATTGAGCTTGTGCCCATGGCTCTGGCACCAAGCATCTGTTTCTGTAAGGCCCTTTTATAGAATAGCCACATAATTTGGGGATTCAGTAATGGCTCCCAGTTTGCAGTCATCTGCAAACGTTGTTAGCCAGAGTCCCTTAGTGTTGGCCTGTACTTCAGAGAAGTAAATGCCAAACAAGAGCGGTACCAGGACTGAACCCTGAGGTTCTCCACATGTCACTTGTTTGGAGCTGGATTTGGAGTCAGTTACTTTTACAGTGTGGGTTCTCTCAGTAAGCCAGTTGGCAACCCATCAAGTGAAGTAGGGATTAATGCCCAGCTTAGTAAGTTTATCTATGATTCCAGAGTGAGTATATTTTGATCCTGTAATATCTGCGATTCTAAAGTGAGTATATGTTGATCCTGTCATATCTATGATTCCAAAGTGAGTATATTTTAAACATGGCGATTGGTTAGTTTAATAGGATCTGAAGAAGGTTACGGCCGAAAGTGCTAATCCGTTTTTTTCTTGTTTGTTCTCTTTTAGTAAATCAGGACCATTTTAATTAAAGAAACTTAATAAAAGTTTCTTATAAATGAAGTATCATTTCATGTCCGTGGTAGTACATCTGCATTTCTTTCTTGAATATCTTTTTTTTAAACACGAGAAAGATACTACCAAACACCCAAACCACTACCCGTATTACTCAACACCTTTCCCCAAGGCTCTAACCAATGCAATGGCCTACCCGCACTCCAACTCGGAAAAGAAATAATACAAATAAAAAAACAGGTAAACTGCCCGCACAACAAATAAGAGTCTCACACACAAATAAAGCAGACCTTTGTCTCTTCCATGCACACAGCTATTAATCCAAGGCCTACCTGACCACTGAAGTAACTACAGGTCGTCTCGAAAGTATTCCTGCACTATACCATGTTCATTCCTAAATCTGATCCCTTACCCAGCTGCACTCAATAAAATCACTTAGGTCCCTCCTCGCACCTATCTCTCTTCACCCCCAACCCTCCTCCCTTTTAATTTAACCCTTCTTTTCCCAGACCTTCCACTTCCATCCCAGTCCTAACATCTACTCCACCCTCACTGCATCCCTAAATTCTTTTTTATCATTCTTTCATAACCCTCAACCACTGAAGGTGTCCCTGAGCAAATTGGTTTGTCCAAACCTCATATGTTCAACAAAAATATATCCACCATCTGCAGTCTATACATTCATTACCCGTTTAGGATATACAACTTTTTTGTGACTCTTGCTATTTTATGTGGAGCATATAAATGTTATATTTAAGAATTTCTATGTAGTAACCATTTAAAATATCATGACACGCAATGTTCAGTCCTAGAATGAGGAGACTGAATGACCAAAAATTCAGACTTACATACATTAAGTCTGAGACTGCCACTTGTTGGAATATTCTCTTTTCTGTGAGGTATGGCAATGTCAGAGTTGGTATATATAAGTTTAAGGAGCAGTGGGGCACTTATCGCACATAGGTTCATATGTTCATAGGTTGGTACTAGGCTATCAGCCCTAGGGCCTATACAAGCCTAGCCATAACAATTCCCTGGCTATTTCTTCCCACACTATTTACTTCCCTGGACCCCTGTTTAGTAGGGTGACTGACGTGATCCCCAGGGTGAATTTCTTTTCTCCCATCCAATCGTCAAGGTTCCTTTTGAAGAGGGCCAAAGAGGCACTCTGCTTGACATGTATGGGCAATATTTTCCAGAGTCTGGGGAGTCTCTGGGTCAGGAACCTATCCCTCCAACATGTTTTGTTTATTGTGATGACAAGGTTTAGATCCCTGGAGCGTGTGGCTCTGAGGGATTGGGATTTCTTTAAGTGTAGCATGTCCAACAGCTCTGGGTTTGACATGGCCTTGTATGTTAAGCAGAGATCACCTCTGAGTAGACGATATGCGACAGAGTATAGCTGGAGTTTTTTAAGGCGGTCAGCATAGGGCATCTGCTTTAGGCCTGGGATTCTTTTAGTGAGGTATTTCTGTGGCCTTTCCAGTTGCTGCAGTTGTCTTGAGAGGTACATACCAAACGGGGCGTTGTATTCTATAATGGGTCTAATGAGGAATGAGTACAGTGGGACAATGACCTCCTTTTTTTGGATGAAAAGCCCTCAGTGATTTCCTGACTGTTGTGGCGATGTGATTATCGAAGGTGAGACCACTGTCCACCTGTGTCCCTAAGTCTCTTATCACACTTTCGGTGTTTAGTGTACTGCCACCTATATGGTAATTCACGGATACATGTTTTTTCCCAAAGGGGATAACTATACATTTCTTGGCATTGAGCTTGAGTCCATGGCTCTGGAACCAAGCATCTGTTTCTGTAAAGCCCTTTTGTAGAGTATCCACATAATTTGGGGATTCAATAATGGCTCCCAGTTTGCAGTCATTTGCAAACTTTGTTATCCAGAGTCCCTTAGTGTTGGTCTGTACTTCAGAGAAGTAGATGCCAAACAAGAGCGGTCCCAGGACTGAACCCTGAGGTACTCCACTTGTCACTTGTCTGGAGCTGGATTTGGAGTCGGCTACTTTTACAGTGTGGGTTCTATCAGTAAGCCAGTTAGCAACCCATTGGGTGACGTAGGGATTAATGCCCAGCTTAGTAAGTTTATCTATGATTCCAGAGTGGGGGATGGTGTCAAAGGCCTTGGCAAGGTCTAGATAAGCTGTGTGGACCACCTTACCATTGTCCATGGCTCTGGAGACTGATTTGAAGAAGTCAATCAGGTTCAGGAGACAAGATCGGCCCTTCACGAACCCAAACTGGGTGGGGTCCAGTGTTTGAAGGTTGCCAATGTCTTTGTTTATAAGTTCCATGATAATACGCTCCATGGCCTTGCCGATAAGGCTTGTCATACTGATGGGATGGTAGTTTCCGGGATCCAAAGTGGATACACCCTTGTGGAGTGGGATAACTGTATCTCTGTGCCACTCAGTGGGCACAAAACCTGAGGTGAGGCTATGATTAAACATGACACTTAGGTGAGGTGCTAGTTCATATTGTAGTTCATGTAGTACACAGCCCGGGATGTCATCTGGTCCCATCCCACCACCATCAGTGATGCAGAAGTGCTTGCTCCCAGGCAAGAATCTAGTTTAAAAGAAGAATGATGTTCAATACTCACTTTTGTCCTTTTTTTTATTTTTCCATATTTCTTTTTACGTCATTTTGGGACTAGACATTGGGAGTCCTAAATTTTCAGTAGGGCACCTTTTCATGTATATATTCTCCAGAATATGGAGATTGTAGTACACTTAATATATTTTAATATTAATATTTTGTCTTTGAAACTAAATCCCTTTTTTGTTTTTAAGTATCCATGTCCTATAATTATTTATATTATATAAATACCGTTCTCTTTTCATTTTATATAAGTTAGGTAATAATAATACCGGAAGAATGCCAGGCACCCAGCATTACTGTAGCACAGGATAAAGCTGCATTGTCCAGTGCCAGAAATACAGCTTCCATGGGACCCGACAATATCCCTGGCTGTGTTCTACATGAATTGAAAAGTGAACTGGTACCATATCTGTGTGCCCTGTTCACTCACAGCCTCACCTCAGGCTTTGTCCCTACCGAATGGCACACTGCTATAGTCATCCCTCTCCATAAAGGAGGAGCAACTATAGACCCTGGAAATTATTGCCCCATTAGCCTGATGAGCCTGATATGTAAGGCTAAGGAGCGCATTATCATGGACCTAATTAGCAAAGATATAGGGAATCTCCAAACTCTAGATCCCACGCAATTTGGTTTTGTGAAAGGTAGATCATGCCTGCTCAACCTAGTTGACTTTTTTGAGTCAGTCACCAGAGCTGTGGATGAAGGTAAGGCAGTTCATACAGCCTAACTCGATCTGGCCAAGGCCTTTGATACCATTCCCCACTCAAGAATTATTGATAAACTCACCAAACTAGGCATCAACCCCTATATCGGGGTCACTTCAGACAGTTAATATCAAGGATAAGAGAAGATCTGATTACTATCATCATTATCATAACATCGATGTTCTACAACATTGAACATTAAAGTAGAACAAATTAGAAAAGATAAAAAGTCTTCTTGCAAGTTTTTGCAGGGAGGCGAGCCCCACTACACCCCCCAAACCCCTGCTACTTTAATATACCAACACCAAGATCACACTATAGTGAAGAGAATGGTATCGTACAGCATGGATCAGGACATTTGCCATTCTCTTCGCTGTAGTGCGATCTCGGAGTAGATCAAGCTGTTGATCGAAACCCTGGTTTCATTCTTATGTACTGAGTGTGTGTTCAAGACTGGACTTTGCTTTGGGGCAATTTCAGGCCAGTCATCTCAGAGCTAAGGGTCTAATTGTTTTTCCCTCCCATCCAACTTGTTGTAGATGTGTTCTCAAAACCAATGTGTCTGTTGTCGCCTACCCTTTATGATAATATAACAACATAATTCCCTTTGTCCTCATTCATTGGCTGTTGGCAATAAGCACATACGTAGCATTTTGCAAAGTTCCTCCCCTTAAACTACTAATCAGACTAAAATAACTGATAAAATTGCTTAATACCGAGTGTACTTTTTCTGTTTGCATTAATTTTAGTATTAAATCATTGATTTTTTTACTATAATTAGTTTGATGGCTCTTGCTGATGGCAGAAGGTTTATTGGCTAGCTGCTTTGTATTGAACTTTAAATACTCAGTAGCGAGTCCACACAAATATTCTCCTAAAACTGATCTCCAAGCAGTAAAAGTCAACCCTGCCCCCACAGTCATTTCTGTCAGTATCTTGTGTGATGCCCATGCACTGGCCCAGCAATCAAGGAGCCTCAGTCCTCATCATTAACACCAGTGAGGGGCATTCATATAGGGAAAGGATAATAAATACACACAGTAAAGTACAATTTTCCTTAAGAGTACACAAAGATCACAGTCAGTCTGGCACTGGTTTCTCCCTTTCTCTCCAGGTCCCCAATAGAACTCCCCACTGGCGCAGCTATAGAGTCCAGATCTCAGCCAGCTGGGCAAGCTAAAACCTCTAGCACCCTCTCTGTCCAACCAGTGCTTTGTGTCCCTGCCCAAGTAGCTGACACACACATACACACACACACACACACCCACACGCACACACACACACACACACACACACACACACACACACACACACACACACACACACACACTTTGAGATAAGAGTTTATACAACCACACAGACACTCCTCGGGAAGGCTGGCACAGGTTGTCCAGCTGTGCCCCTTTTACCCAGATTATATGGTAGAAATCACTGCCACCACCCACCTAATCTTTATCAGCTACTCAAAGGCCCTTATGAAAGGGTGTCCAATTATACCGTGCAATATTATTATCCAATGGTAAGTGCAACCAAACAGTCAAGACTTATTTGGAGTGACTTGGTACAGTACCACTATATACATGGAATGTACTCTTAGAGCTTAAATTATCTCTACACAAAACAGCCACAGTTGAAAGGTTTAAAATATTTAATAATAAATAAAAAAATAAGATAATACTTCTTACTATGCAGTGCTAGTGAAGAGTTCAGAGATCACAGAGAAATACTTAAAATAATACAGCAGAAAGGGTCTGACATCACAGAAAAACAAACTAATCTAATTTTTCTATTTCCCAGCCATTTACATACAGACACAGGCAAAGTGGTGAGATGGATGCTCTCAAGACAAATGCTCAATGCTCTCATTCTTTCTGTCCTTAAATTGATAACACAGTACCCCTGATTCATTTCAGATTACGTCATTTCTTTCTGGTTCACAGGCTAACAGACTCTCAGAGGTTAATTGCCCTTTTGATGTTGCAGCTGGTCAGGAACCAGAGCAATAAAAGAAATTATACTTGCAAAGTCTAGCCATTAACTCTAGCCTCAAAACAATAGGCAGCATGCCTTTATCTAGACATCTCAGCTCTGAGTTTTAGATCAAATAATTTCACCATGCTTGACTTATCAACCTTGTTAAAGCAGAGTGCACTATTACATTTTTGCAGTTCCACATCCACAACAGTCTTTTCATATTTCAGAGAACATTAATATTTACAAATGACATAATTATCTACAAAATTCTGTCTAGCTAGGCTAGCATCCTTCACCTATCTTCACATTTTGGATCAGCACTTTCCCAAAACTTCTCCAGCGAGTCCTTGACTGAGATGGGTATCTTGATATCTTGAGACAGTGTAAGAATTGTCTCATGTTCTCTGATGATTATCTGTTACTCAAACAGCATAACACAGTGTGTGTGAGAGATGTACAGTTATAATATTTACTAGGTACCAGATATAATATTATAGTTTTCTTTCCTGATAAACAAATTTTAAAAAACTAAGAAGAAAATTCTAACCAACCTAAAATTTCCACTGTGTGAGACCTCAAACCTCTTGCATTAGAGGCACATGGGATATATGCAAATGACCCTTAGGAACATCAGGAGTTTCAGGTATTTAGCAATTCTAAATACCCATGACCTTTTTCCTTTTCAAGTAATTTAATGGATAAATTTAGGCCAATAAAGCCAAACCCCACTAGATGTGGACATAAACATTTAGCCTATTATGACTTATTCAGCATAGCGCAAGTAGACTGTTTGACTGACCATTAGAAACACAGGGCTGTTATACCCAGCTGATGTCCATTGCCATTAGGGTGTCTTCAAAATATCTCAACTAACAAACTAAAACAATGAGTAAAGAGGTCACACAGAAAAAAACAATCAGTAAAAAACAAAACAAAAAAAATTGTAGCCAAATTAGAATTTCCACTGTGTGATTCCTCAGACCTCTTGTATTAGAAGCACATGAGATATATGCAAATGATCCTTAAGAACATGAGGTGTCTCAGCTATATGGCAATTCTGAATGTCCATGACTTTTTTTTTTTATGTTGTTTAATGGACAAATTCGGGCCAATAAAGCCAAACCCCACTAGCTGTGGACATGCATGTTTTGGTCTTGTAATGGCCACATCACTCCATTAAACAACTTAAATGTCATTCAGTTTTGCCATGTAACTGACACACCTGATGTTCTAAGGGTCATTTGCATATATCCCATGTGCCTCTAATGCAAGAGGTTTGAGGAATTGCACATCTAATGCAAGAGGTTTGAGGAATCACACAGTGGAAATTCTAACTTGGCTAGAATTTTCTTTTTAGGTTTTTACTGATTGGTTTTCTGTGTGACCTCTTTACTCATTGTTTCAGTAAACAAATGCTAAATAAATAAATAAATTCCTCTCCCCTTATTTTACTTCCTCATCTCCCTATATCCACCTCATTTCTCCCACAAACTCCTATTCTTTAAAATTATCTCTTTTTATTTCATCTCACTATTCTGCAAAGAAAATGAAACGGAGCATTCATAAGGCACAAAATACAAGTAGCACAAAACTTATTATTAATCAAATGAAAGGTACAAAATGCATTATTGATTTAATGAAATGTTCAAAACCACGATATTTGCTAAAACTATCAGAACTATTTATATGGGTCACAGAATTACCTCGGTTTGCATAGCGAGCATGTTTAAAGTAAAACGAGCACAATAAAAGCATAATAAGCATGATAAGTTGTTAAATGGGGATAACAAGTACAATAAAGGGGCAAAATAAGCTATTAAAGAGCAAAGCAACTGCTCTTTTAGTAGAAGACCATGTTTTGGGCATAAACTACAATTTCGCTTTGACCGAAGCCATTCAAAGCAAAGCTAGAGTTGTTCAAAGTATCTCAGTGTGCAGGGTGTTTGCAGAGTGTGTGCTTTATTATGGTGCAATTATTTTAAAGAGTTTGCTGAGTGCAAAGTGCAGTTATTTTTCAAAGTGCAGTCAAAGTATAGCCATTTCGAAAAAGTTTCTTGTGCTGTGTATATTTATTCGCAGAGTGCTGCCATTTCAAAGTGTTTTTTACACTGTACAGAGTTATTTCACAAAGTACAGCCATTTTGAAAGGTTCTTGTGCTGTATACAGTTTATTTGCAAAATGCATTCATTTCAAAGTCTTTCTTACTCTGAGCTTCTTCTGCCATGTACAGTTTGTTTGCAAAGTGCAGTCATTTCAAAGTATTTCTTACACTGATAAGGAGTGAATTAACAAAGTACAGTAATTTTAAAGTGTTCTTCTGCTATGGAGACTTATTTGGCAAAGTGCAGTTATTTCAAAGAGCCTGTTGTGTTTTGAGCATAATTACAAGTTCTGGCATAAAGTTCTGGCATATATTTATGCGTGTATGTTCGTACATGATTCCAAGCACCTTCACTATTGTGTGTCGATATGGCAGAGACAGTTCGCAGACCCAGTCCACTTGTGTTTCATCATAATATTGTAGAGAATTTGAGAGTATTTGAGCAGGAATATGATATTTTCATACAAGGAGCTTTTTCTGACAAAGATGAATACAAGGGCATTCATTTTGCTTAACTTAGCTGGGTCAGAAGCCATTGAAAGAGGGGGTTCATTTGTGTATGCACCAGCAGTATATGCAGAAGAAGGGGAAAACCACCTTATTGTTGTACCGGCTAAATCAAGAGAGGACCCTGAGTGCTTGAAACGTAAATTTAGAGAAATGTGCAACCCCCAGACAAATGTTACATTAGAGAGGCACCTATTTTATACAAGAGACCAAAAGCCAGGTGAAACTTTTGCAGCTTATATCATTAACTTGACAAATAATCTGGTGATTTGAAAGATGAGTTAATGAAGGGCAGGCTTGTGTGTGGTGTTAGTAGTGCTGTAGTGAGAAAGATTTTGCTTTGTGACAGTGATTTAATTTTGAGAAATGCTACAGAGATTTGTCAAATACATGAACTTACAGAAAGGCATACAGGTATTCTTGCAAGTGATAAGAGCTTAGCTTCAGCAGCTTCTAAAGCAAGCATAGACAATATGCAGCACTTGGCAAGCAGAAGCAGGCCTAAGCACATGGCAGCTGCAGCCCTTTGAGGTTCCCCTGGGAGATCCCATAATTTTCTAGTAAGTTCTAAGACTAGCTCAGCAAAACAGACATGCTCAGTGCAGTATAAGGGTGAGTCAGCAAAATCCAAGTCAAGTCTTATTGTTAACTGTCATAATTGTGGTGCCAATCATGAGTTTAAAAGAAAGAAGTGCTTAGCATTTGGTCAGTAATGCCACATGTGTAAAAAATGGAACCACTTTCAACAGTTTTCTAAATCAAGCAAGCCTCATTCAATTATTAAGAAAAGTCAATCAAAAAAGCAAGTTGTTCATGTAGAAAGCTGCAACCCTACTTTCTATGTAGATGGTTTATCAGAGGTCAGTGAAAAGGTTAATGCAGTAGATTTATTGACAAAGAATGTACTGTACTGAATGTAATGTACTGGAGTGTTTTGTACTGTCTTGATCAATGGTAAACCCACGGAGTTCTAAGTAGACACTGGTTCTAAGTGTAATGTAATGTCAGCAGACACATTTGCTAGAGTGAGAGCTGGTGAGCAACTTAATTTGGCTAATTATGCGAAGCTTGTTGCTTATGGAGGTGAAGAGATCCAAACTGAAGGCTCAATAGTACTTTCATGCTATTTGGCTGGGAACAGTTACAGCTTGAAATTTTATGTAGTCAGAAGACCTGTGCAGTCATTATTAGGTCTCAGAGACAGTTTAAGAATGAAACTGCTCTCTTTTACCAAAGAAGTACATCATGTAAACACACATCCCAGTTCCAGCTTCAGTAATGCTATTTTCTCAGAGTATGCTGATGTTTTCGACAATAAGTTAGGGAAACTTCCAGTTGTGTACCCTGTGAAAGTAGACCCAGAGGTCAGTCCAGTGGTCAGACCAGTGAGGAGAGTTCCAATAGCTATGCATGGCGGAGTCAAGGTCCAGTTACACAAGATGGTGCAGCAAGGTGTGATTTGTCTAGTCACAGAACCGACTGAGTGAGTGTCTTACATGGTAGCTGCTCCGTAAGAAAACTTGAGATGAAATCAGAATATGCATTGACCCAAGAGACTTGAACGAGACATTAAAGAGACCTCACCATCCTACATGTACAGTCAAGGAGGTCGCCACCCTCATGCCACTGTTTTTTCTGTCTTAGATGCAAAGAGTTAATTTTACCAAGGAATGCTTCATTGCAGATCTTTACTACTCACTATATTCAGCACATCATTTTGGAATATACAGATTCCTCAGGATGCCTTTTGGAATAAATTCTGCCAGTGAAATCTTTCATTTTGCAATGGAGCAAAGTTTTTGGGCTATCCGTATGCTATAACAGTTGATGGTTTACTGGTTGGAGATAATGGTAAAGCAGAGCATGACAGAAACCTCAGGAAACTTTGAGCGACATTACCTACACTAAGACTGAAGATATAATGAAACTACTGGCCAATAAATTTAGCTCTAACTTTCCCTTCCGTTTGTCCCTCAAGATATACCTAAAACTGGATTGCTACCAGCTATCACACAAGACCAAGTCGTAAAAGCACTAGCACAAGCTAAAAATACTGCATCAATGTGTCCTGACCATACTTCTGGATGCATCCTAAATAGCATAAAGCATGATTTAGCCACACCTGTATCAACACTGTTCAGTCTCTGCCTCCATACAGGTTTTGTACCAGACAAATGGAGAAGAGCTACATCCATTTCCCTGTATAAGGGAGGACTTTCCACAGACCCATAAGTTTGACCAGCTTCATATGCAATGCCATAAAAATACTTATGGAATTTATCAAGCAGGACATAGCCTCCAAACACTGGATCTGTCTCAGTTTGGATTCATCAAGGGTAGGTCATGCTTACTCAGTCTGGTAGATTTCTTTGAAAAGGTCATACCTCAACCTGGCCAAAGCTTTTGACACAATTCCCCACTCAGGCATAGTAGAAAGGCTTAATAATTTGTGAATAAAGCATTATGTCACCCACTGGATTGCCATCTGGCTCTCAGATAGGACAAAGGAAATCAAAATAAGGGAAGTTACCTCCAGAAAGAGACCATTCATTAGTGGAGTCCTCCAGGGTTCTCTGCTGAGACCACTGCTGTTTGGTATCTACTTTGAAGTAAAAGCCAATACCATAGGGCTCTGCCTGATTAAATTTGCAGATGACTGCAAGCTAGGAACAGTCATTGAATCCCCAAATGATTTAGCCATCCTGCAGGAAGGTTTGTCCCAAATAAATAGCTGGTGTCAAAATAATGAACTGAAACTACATGCTAAGAATGCATTGTTGTATCCTTTGGGAACTACATTAACAATACACCCCTATGAGTTAACACAGTAGTTTGGGTTGACCAAGATGTGTCCATTATTGTAAGAAAGTCCTGTATTTCAAAACATATCAACAAAAGCATTGCATCTAGATATAGGGATGTCCAGAAAAATGCAACAACTGGAATGCTCACATAGATACCTTACTAAAAGGACACAAGACTAAAAACATGTCCTACATTTACCAACTCAAAACCCTGTTAGTAATCTCTGTATCCTACAGACTGCTAAGACGTGACCTGTGTCTGGCACACAAGGCAGCCTTCAACCCATTACTGATGGATTTACTGCACATCAGCAAGTCAAATGCATCAGAAATACTCAGTCTGGGGATATGAATCACTTCTGCAGCATCAACAGAATGGTTTAGAGGAAAATGTATATCACACAGAGCATACTGCTGCTATTGAACAGACTCAACATCAATATAAAACAAAGTTCATCCCTGTCCATATTTAAGCACAACTTGGATCTATGGATGGGAAACAGAACATTTACCCTGGGACTGCCACCTGTACTACAAATGGACAGAGGCAGATCTTAAATGCTTTATGTCATGCATGGATCCCCTCATATTATCTATGGTATGATGTGAGTTAGTTTGATTAGGGGTAATATATAATTATTGCCCATGGGATGGATGAGGCCAATCTCTAACCAAAAGGGATAGGGTAATTCAAGCACAAAAAAGGGAAACTGGCTAGTGTTAAAATGGCCTGCAAGGGCAGCTAGTCTACTACTTACCTCAAGTTAAACTATCCCATTTGGTTTTATATATATATATATATATATATATATATATATATATATATATATATACATATATACATATGTATGTGTGTGTGTGTGTGTGTGTGTGTGTGTGTATGTATATATATATATATATACGTGTGTGTGTGTGTGTGTGTGTGTGTGTGTGTGTGTAGCTATATATATATATATATATATATATATATATATATATATATATATATATATATATATATATATATATATGGGTCTACTTTAAATAATCGAAGTTGCAGAACATCGAACCACACATCACTGAGGACAAGGTGATCAATGTTCAACATCAACAGCTAGACCACCCAAACAGCAAAATGCAATGCAGTCATGCACTAGAATCGCCAACACAGGCCCAAAGACCTCAGCCAAAGCAGACAGACAGTCCAAATGAATCCAAAAACAGATCAAGAAATTAAAACACATGAATATAATGGAATATAAGTGTATCTGATTGCAGTTGAGAAGAGTGGACATTCATGAGTGAATGCTTTTTACTGCTGTACAGAGTTCTATCAGCAGCCTTTAACACTGGATTGTGTTTCAGCGATGTAAGGGAACTTGTCCTTACCCCACTGTTGTGTGATGCCAGAGTTAGTATACATAATTAGCAGATTAGCAGGTGGTGTGGGGGTGTAGCTCTGCACATGGTGGGTGCAGAGGGACTTGTCCACTGTAAAAAAATCATTTTAGTATTTCATGTTTTCAGTCACTTTAGATTTGTTTCTAAAGTGATCACACTTTTGATGTTTGCGTTTAAGAGCATTCGATGTTTCATGAGGCAATTTTTTATATATATATATATATATATATATGGGAACACTTCACATAATCGAATTACTGAAATCTCGAATGTCATATGGTCGAGACCATATGATCGAGATTTCAGTAAATCGAAGATGTGTAGTGTGTAAAAATAAGAGTTTACATACCTTAATACATTGCGTGCACACAGAGGCAAGGATTCTTGTACGCTCTGTGTGTACGTAATGGTTTTTTTTTTGCGGTGTTGACAGGAAATGAGAAATCTCCCATTTTGCGCTTCCACATACAGCACAAGACGGGAGATTTCCCATTTCCCCACTGTAGCGCGATCTTGGAGTTGGTATATTTAAGTAGGGGGGGTGTGGGGGGCAAAGCCCCCCTGCAAAAGCAAAGTTTGTGGTTTTTTTTTTTTTTTTTGGTTTCGCTTCAGAAGTTCGAGTTTACGAAACTCGAACTTTTGCTTACGGTTATTTGCAGTTCGAGATTTTGTAAATTCGAGCTTCTGAAGTGAATCCATACACACATATATATATATATATATATATATATATATATACACATACACATATATATATAAAATATGTGTGTGTGTGCAGTTACTGTAAATGCTAGACCCACATGGAAAGTGTTTGAAAATGAGCTCTTTCTTATGTCCATAGGTGTTATAACAGATTACAAATACCGTGTGTATTTTTTTAGTACAATGTGGTGTATGTAACTAGCTTGTTATTTCCTTGGCAAGAAAGCATTGTGCTTAAAGAGTGTCAACTGCCTGGAATTTTTCTGGGTGGACCTAGCTGTCTGAAGTTCTCTAGCCTCCTCTATTGCTGTCCACCCTTCTGTGACACATCCTTACTTCCTGAGAAACTAATTCCATTGTGAAAGGCAGACTGGATCCTGAAGGGAAGTAGCAAGCAGTGCTAAAAAGGAAACAACTAAGATGAGAACTATAAACTTTCAAAATAAAACACGTCAGCATACAGACCTTCATTTCTTCAAACAAAAGTGGTTGCCTTGGTGATCAACTCTGATGCTGAGATGTATGCATAGCCATTAATAGAGATATGAAAGTATTATGCCTTAAAAGGCATTGAACACATAAGAAAGCTGTGTTATCCTTCTATAAAGAAACAAACCAAAAACTACATGTACTTCTGTCACAGTGCTATGAATTTCCAATTTCCAATCAAGGAATCCAAGCAAACAGGAATAGATAAATGGAAGGTGGTTCTGCACAGCAGAGTGCATGTGAATAACTACAGCTAAATTACAAATATTGTTTCTCTTAAAATGTAAGGAATCCCACACAGTAGACCAGGAGATATGACCAAACAATATAAATGTTTGTAGACAGGGCTCAGCCATACTTTTAAATTTCATTTACATGCACAGGTAACAGGCTTACTAGCCTACTCATTGCTGAAACAAGAGCAGTTAGATTAGGTGTATTGATCCTTGCCTTTGAATACCATCTAGCAGTTGTTACCTCACCTGTTCCCATAAGACTGATAGTCTGTAAAATCTGTAGGTGCATATTCTTGAAAGATTCCATGGATCTTGACTAAGTCATGTTAAAGAAGGTTAAATGGCTTGCCAATGGACCTTGTGATATTTTGTTGCTTGACTCAACAGTCTTCACGCTAACATTTCTTATACATAGGCAATAACCACATTCATTCAGACATGGAAACCCTCAGGGGCAATTCCTTCAGATTAAAGTGGACCAACTTTGCCTTCTGTGGGTGGAAAATCATTTGGAAAAACAGATCCTGTTACACGTAAATGTTTACTGCTATTACTTAAAGATGTGCAGAAGTTGTCACTTTTTATAACCAGACTGCATGAGCGTTAAATAATGACTATGAAATGATGCAAAGAATATGTCCTGCCCTACCACCTTGTGCCATGATTGCAGTGTATCAGTTTCCATAGGAAGGATAGGGCAGTGGGGTAACTATCCAACTCTTCAACTTGTAGGAAGTGTCACCTGGTGTATGCAACTTTAAAAAATCATTTGATAATTCACAGACTCTCATTGAAAAAAATATATAATCAATCAAAAAAAAAATGTTTTATTCTGTATTATAATACTGCTCTTATTGCTGTGTGTTTTTGTTACACTAATTGCTTTTCTGTTGTTCTGTATTCTAATTAGTTACTAACTCCTGCTTAGTAGTTTTAGTTAAACTCTTGTATATATTTTTTTTTCTTAAGTGTGTTACCATAGACTGTTACAGTGGAGCTTTTCTCCTCGGGCCTCTACTGAAAATGGACATGTATCCAGTTAGACTAGCCCGGTCAACAAATGTAAACTAAAATAAAATAAAATAAATAAAATAAATTAGAGTTGTCTAAATGTTCTTTTCTTTCAAAGGCAGCAATTGGTAAAGAGTACCTGTAGTAATGTGTTATTTGGTTGCTACATACTAGGTTGCCGATGTGCAGAACAATTCTGTTTGCGAGATGCCATTAATCGATTGAAATTGTAGCCTCTCATGGACAGCAGGGACCATGTCAAATGGATATGTTGTGGGATGCCAGACTGCCTTGATTGAGCTCTGCAATTAATATATGGCAGTTTGTGTTGTATTACAGTCAAGCAGACAGCAATCAGTAGAAAGAGTTGTTATGGACTCTATAAGGAGTAGTACAACCTGTGAACTGTTTATTTTGATTAATATATTTGGTGTGCTGAATGTCTTGTATTTCTGTCTAAAAATAGAATCCTTTGTTAAGAATGTTTTTGATTGTAAAATGAATAGTTGCCTGCAGATCTGTAATCTTTGCCACATGGCAGAGGATATAGCTGAAACTAGTTCTTTTGACCAGTCTGTCCAAATGGCCAACAGATGAATGAATATTTTATCAGATTAAGAAGACTGAAATACAGATGATAAAATTGTCAAAGACCTCTATATATTTTTATGTTAATAGAACTACTGAATTATACTAAACAAATCATGTTTACAAAAATGTATACATGCTTCAGACTCATGCTTTTTCAAAACTTAGCACTGTACTTCTGAAGTAGTCCCCTCAATGAAGTGTGTGTGTGTGTGTGTGTGTGTGTGTGTGTGTGTGTGTGTGTGTGTGTGTGTGTGTGTGTGTGTGCACATGTGTCTGACTACTCTGTCAAATCTGCTTTTCATTGACAGAGTTTATTGGTGTTTTTTTTTTGTTTGCTGAAAGTGGTCATGACTGAATACAAGAAATGTCAAGTCTAGAATAACTGAATGCTTGTTTGGTGTGTGTGTCGAGGTTGTATGAGGGTAATATGTCTTTTCTTGTAAAACAGAAGTTTTCAGATATACCTAAAGTTTTGGCATTATGGGTAGAAGCGTGTGTGTGTGTGTGTGTGTGTGTGTGTGTGTCTGGGCATGTGTGCATGTGCGTGTGTGCATGTGTTGTATGTTCGTGAGGTTTTTCAGGATTAAAGTTGGAGGAAGAACTAGGGAAGGGGACCAACAATAGATAATTTTGTCTGCCAAGTTTAATCCTCTAAAGCCATTTGACTTCTCAAAACCATTTGGCTCACCTACTCGGAGACAGAAATTTGTGAGATTTCATATGCCATCAAAATTTGATTGTGAATATGAAAAAATCTAGGAAACACTTTTGTATGTCATAAGCAAAAAGGGTGAGGCCATTTACAGTTGTTCTTCATATTTATCACTGCTACAGTAATCTGCGGTATATGGGTTATAGCCTAACAAGGATATAACAGCCAATCTCTAACCAAATGGGATAGGTTAATTCAAGCACAAAAAAGGGAAACTGGCTAGTGTTAAAATGGCCTGCAAGGCTCACAGAATGGATCTACTCTCATAAGAACATGGGTGTTTGATACACCCAGACATCAATCATCTCCAACTGACAGTCTGGATGATATGGTCTTAATTCCTTTTAGGCACCTCTTTTCCTGAGGATGTGCAACTGGTACTAAAGGAGGCAAAAATGCTTACTACTAGGAAAGTCATATATTAGCAAATAGAAAAGGTTTTCTAGTTGGTGCCAACAAAATAACTAGCACCCATTCAGGGCTAGTTGTACTCTAGTTTTATAACATTTGTGTAAGTTACTATCCTATGGCCTTTTTTCTTCCTTTGTCAAGGTTCATTTATCAGCCATTTCAGAATGTCTGTCCATGGACCCTGCTCTTTAAAGGAAGTCGCATGTCAAAATGTTCTTAAATGGGGTTTTGTATAAGACACCCCCAAGTAAACTCGTGGCCCCTCCTGGGATCTTAATTTTGTGTTAGAGAAACTAACAGTTGCTCCATTTGATCTAGCTAATCTGACTGACTTGAGGGTATTAACATGGAAAATGGTTTTATTGATTGCTCTGACCACTGCAAGAAAAATATTTGAGTTGCAAGCTCTTATGGTGAGTCAACCCTACCTCATTTTCCACAAGGACAGGGTTTCCTTGAGAACTAATCATTCTTTTATGCCTAAATTGGTATCTGAGTTAATTTTAACAGATTATCCAGCTCCCCATTTTCTTTCCTGAACATAAAAATGATGGAGAAGGATATTCCATACCTTGTATGCCCACAGACAACTCAGGTGCTATCTTGACAGAACTAAATCTTTCAGATCATAGGATCAGTTGTTCATTTCTTGTGTAGGTAAGAAGAAGGGACAACAGTGTCAAAACAGACTATTTTTAAATGGCTGTCTAAAGCTATTACCTTTTATAACACTAACTATAACAAATGTATTTTAGGCAGGGTCAGGACCCACTCCACAAGGACCTTGTCTTCTTCTATGGCTGTATGAAAAGGGTCATATTCTACAACTATTCTAGATGTTGCTACTTGGTCCTCCATACATACTTTTACAAAGAACTATTTGCTGGATTCCTTCTCTAGGTCTAGATCATGCTTTGCTCGGACCATTCTCCGGAGTCTTCTGATTCCTGCTCCTTCCGCCTCCCAATTAAAGTAAGCTATGGTAATGTACCCATATAGCTAAGCTAATGCAGCATTGATCAATATGAAGAACATAGCACAGTTATGTAAACTGAACTTACCATAACAGCAGAGGTTCTGTTGATAACTGCTGCAGGAACTGCTACCTCCCACCACCTACCTTGTTTTTTGGTGTGTTTCTTATGCCAGAATGTGGACATTTATTTTTTGCTATTCCTAGCCTTGTCCTTTCAGGGCTCAGCCTCTCTCTGCTGGTAAGAAAACTCTGAAGGGCTTTGCACCCAAACTTGTCTTTTAGTCAGTTTCATGCTACTTGCCAGTCTGGGTGTCTGGAAGGTGCCCTGAAACTTTGAAAGTTGTCCACCTGTTATAGCCTTATCAGGATATAACCAATATAGCTCAGTCTACTGCAGCAGTGATCATTCAAACATCTACTGTGATGGTAAGTTCAACTTACACAGCTGTACTTTTCCTGTCCATTTACAGGGGCTCGTGTTACATATGGACCAGTAATAAGCAAACATAATGAACACTTTGTATCAAAAAGACATATAATACAACATACGAAAGTTCATTTTTTTACAAATATATACAAGCAAAGGATGAATATGTTGAAGTGCTTGTCAGGCAAGTATGTGAACTGGGCTGGCAGAAAAGTGTGGACTCCTTATTAAAATCTTGACATTTTCAAATCCCAAGAGACCAACAGAAACCAAAGAGAAAAGAATGAAAATGAGGAAGAAAATATTAAATAGCGCTCTCATCTTTTTATAGGTCCACAGGTGTTTACTAGGCTAACAACCACAGGGGCCTTTTAAGCCTAGCTATGCATCCCAAACAGATACCCTTGGACATAGGTGCCAAACCAGGGATGAATTTCTGGTTTCCCATCCAACTGTCCAAGTTGCACTTCAATTGGGTTAGGGAGGAACTCTGCTTCACATGGACGGGGAGCCGGTTCCATAGATGAGGTAGTCTCTGCAATACATACCAATTTCTCTAGCAGGTCCTGTTTATATCACAAGCAAGGTTTAAGTCTTTAGAATAGGTAATTCTGGTGTTGTTTGTTTTGTGGATATGCAGGTCAGAATAGGGTCTGACAATGCCTTGTATGCCAGACATAGATCTCCCCTAAAAGCCTATCGGAGACAGAATACAGGGATAGGGCCTTGAAAAAGTCTGCATAGGACATTTTACTTATGCCTTCTATTCTTTTAGTGAGGAACCTCTGTGGACATTCCAGTTGTTGGATATGCCTGGTTAGGTACATACCAAAGGGGGCATTGTACTCATGACAGGTCTGATGAATGCCAAATACAGTGGAACAATGACTTCCTTGGACTTATATGCCATACCTTTGTTTATAAGTTGTGCAATATAGAAGGATTCCCTCACCACTGTAGACACATGATGATCAAAGGCTAGATTACTCTCTATGTGTGTCCCTAAGTCCCTGACTACTGGGTCTCCTCTAAGGGGTGTGTTGTCAATATGATAGTTACCAGGGATGGATGACTTCCCAAAGGATACTACTATGCATTTCTTGACATTTAGTTTTAGTCCATGGCTAACACCAGTTGTTTGTCTGTGTCACCCCCTCCTGGAGAACATTTGTGTCAGTGTAAGATTTAGTGGCAGCTCCTAATTTGCAATCATCTGCAAATTTAGTCAGCAAGAGACCATTGACATTGGCCTTGACTTCTGTAACTCCTTCAGTCAGGATAAAACAGATGAGCATTCGTGGGTTCCGTTCAAGCAGCTTTATTATGTACAAACACATCAGGATTAAGGCTTAGTACCTTTAACTTAGATAAACTTAAAAACAAACTGACTATCACACTCATACATGTTCGTACTCTGGCTGCACTCTCAAAATGGCACTGAAGCTTGCACATGCTTGCTGTTTCTATGCACGTGCCATCCTTGGAAATACTTCTTAAAGGTACAACATACACACTATTCTACATCCTCCCTCTTTGAGAAATGAGTCGTGCATTACTGACAACATTGATTGACATACAATTGGTACAAAATAATTCTTTGACATGCAATTATACAGAATTAAGTACATATAGACAATTATGTCCAGGTTGCTGTGTATTTCACACTAGATCTGGAAATATGACCAAATTGTGTGACATAGAAATTAGAATTAGGTCTAGCAACTGGGACTGTCTCTGCTGAATGTTCAACTTTGAGGACATCAGGAACATCATCAGGAATGGAAGTAGAAGTTAAGACACATTATGCAACAGGAACATTGTCTGGATTCTCTGAGATCTAGAGTCTGTATCACAGGAACAATGCTGTGATATTGATTCTGGTACAGGAAGATGTCTGTGATTTCTCTTGTACACCACACCCTCAGACTCTACAAAGTAGGATTGTGACTTGGCACATATACCTGTTACTTGACCAATCTGGTCGAAACCTTTCGCCGTTTGTATTCTCACTGTCTTTCCTTCTTACAATGGAAGAAAAAAATATGCTCAATTTAGCATAGCTGGACTTCTGGAAAAAACGCTTTCTGAATAGTTGAGCTCTGATTGTTCTGTTGTTCTTAGATATTGGCTTCAACAAACTGGAACTGATAGGCAATGTTGTTCTGGTTTGCTAGATAGAAGTGTCTGAGCAGGCGAGCCAAGTATATAGTCACGGGGTATATTTCTGAGATTAAGTCAGTTTAAAGAGAGATTGGTATTATCACTCTTTGACTTCTCTAATAATTTTTTTGCACTTTGTGCTGCACATTCAGCTAATGCATTTGACTGTGGGTATTCTGGACTACTAGTAACGTACAATGTCCCATTCTTTTGCAAATTTATGAAACAACTGACTGGTAAATTGGATACCATTGTCAGAAATAAATTTGTGTGGACCACCATGGACTGAGACACGATGTTTAAACTTAGTGATAGCAATGGACATGAGATTAGGTAGTAAATCAATCTCAAACCAGTTCGAATAAGAGTCTACCGGCACTAAATAATGCTGATTGTTCCACTTGAATATATCCATGACTACTGTTGATCAAGCTAGTTCAGGAACTTGAATTAGCTGAAGTGGTTCTTTCTGCAAATGTGGTTTAGTACTATTGCATACTGAACAATAAGAAAGTACTTTATCAATGTCCTTTACTAGAGAAGGCCAAAATACTTGTCCTCTCGCCCTTCTTTTGGTAGATTCAGAACCTGGGTGATCACAATGCAAAATCTGGATATATTCACATTGTAAGGAAGCAGGAACAACAATTTTAGGGCCTTTGGAAATAATGCCATCTTCCCTCAACATCTCATCTCTGTAAGGAAAATAAGTTTGCACTTCAGGTTGTACACTAGATTGCATTGACGGCCATCCAACATTAATGTAGTGGTTGTGCTTTTGCAAAATTGGATCAGTTTTTGTATGATCTCTCAGCTCATCAAGTCATGTGGTAAAAATTTACGCACTTCCATGATATCAAAGTCAAAATTCTCTGCATTAAGCTATTCCATTGTATTTCTGGGTGATCTAGCTAATAAGGTATCAGCCGGATAAAGAAATTTGCCTTTTGTGTAGACCATTTTAAACTCATATTTTTGCATTGTGAACATCATTCTTTGTAATTTCGCTAGAGCTGAATGCATAGGCATCATTAAAATAGTTACTAGAGGTTGGTGATCTGTCTCAATCTGAATAGCTCAGCCATAAATATAATCATGAAACTTTGAACATGCAAATACTATTGCCAAAAGTTCTTTCTCAGTCTGAGCATATTGCATTTTAGTTTGGGTAAGAGATTTAGATGCATAGGCTACTGGTCCTCCTTCTTGAAGAACAACTGCACCAAGACCAAATTTTGAAGCATCACAGGAAAGGGTTACTGGTTTATTGACATCATAGTATCTTAATGTAGGTGGTGTGGCAATTTTCTGCTTAAGGACTTCAAATGTTCTCTAGTGTTGTTCCAAAGTAATTGCACTTTGCGAATAAGCAGTACACAACACACTGAAACTTTTCCAAATGGCTGTACTTTGGTAAATAACTCTTTACAGTGTAAGAAACAATCTGTAATGGCAGCACTTTGTGAATAGACACATCCAGCACAAGAAACTTTTTCGAAATGGCTGTATTTTGACTGCACTTTACGAAATAGTTGCACTTTGCACAAAAATAAACTCTTTGTAATTAATGCACAGTAATAAGTAGACACTGTAAGCACTATTACACAATTTGAGACACTTCAAACAACTCTAGTTATGCCCTGAATAGCTAGTAGTTTATGCCAAAACACAGTATTTTGCCAAAAAACATGCAGCTGTCTTGCTTTATTTATGCTTAATGTGCCCATTTTGTCCTTTATTATATTTGTTTTACTTGTTTAATCTTTTTTCATGCCCATTATATTTTCCTTGCGCTTGTTTTACTCTAAACTTGCCTGTTTTACTTTAAACATGACCTGATCATTTATGTGCTTTTCTGATAATAGTTTTATCAAATTTCTTAATTTTAACTATTTTGTTTAATTAATAAACATTTTGTGCCTATCACTTGTTTAATAATGTAGTTTGTGCCTTTGCAATGCTCTGTTTTATCTTTTTTAATAAATAAACCAATCATGCTCATTTTCATTACCTTTGGTTCATTTCTGGCCCTTTTTTGTGCTCGGTTTTCTTAGTTTACTTTCACTGTTAATTCTGCACCTCAGAACTCTGAAAAGCAGTCTCTGAAATCCCACTTCTGACACCATGTCACTCATCAGTCAGGATAAAATAGACAAGCATTTATGGGTTTTGTTCAAGCAGCTTTATTATGTACAAACACATCAGGATTGAGGCTTAATAACTTTTACTTAGATAAACTTATAAACAAACTAGCTATTACACTTATACATGCTTACTCTCTGGCTGCAGTCTCGAAATGGCACTGAAGCTAACATGTACTTGCTATTTATATGCACGCACCATCCTTGGAAACACTTCTTAAAGGTACCACATACACACACACACACACACACACACACACACACACACACACACACACACACACACACACACACACACACACTATTCCACAACTTCTGAGAAGTAAAGGCCAAAAAGGAGTGGTCCAATGATGAATGACTCCACTTGTGATTGGCCTTGTTGTTGAGGTAGACTCCCCAATTCTAACTTCCTGGGTCATGTCTGTGAGCTAGTTGGCTATCCAACTGGTGACATACAAGTTAGTACCTAACCTCTTGAGTTTGTCAACAATCCCCTAGTGGAGGATTTTGTCAAATGCCTTGGCCAGGTCAAGGTAGGCAGTGTGAACAATTTTGCCCTCATCCATTACTTTGGTGGCCGCCTCAAAGAATTCCACCAGGTTGAGTAGACATGATCTGCCCTTACCAAAAAATAAGGCACTGGACGTTTTATCAGATAAAACCATGAACATTATTAGGTACAACTATGAGAACACAAACAGAACAAATGCCTTAACTGAATCACCATGTTTTCATCAGTACTGTATACTATACAGTATTGTCTTCTCATAGCTGCACCTAATAAAGTTTGTGGCTTTATCTGGCAAACATTCCAGTGCCTTATTTTTTGGTTATTAGATTGAATTTAGGCACTTCTTTCCACTTTTTTGTTTATATGATCTGCCCTTGACAAAACCAAACTAGGTTGAGTCAGTTGTCTGGAGGTTTACTATATCTCTATCAATCAACTTCATGATAATTATTTCCATGGCTTTAGATATAAGACTAGTGAGACTTATGGGTCTGTAGTTTCTAGGGTCTATAGATGGCCCACCTTTGTGCAGAGGGATGACTGTTGCCTTTCTCCATTCATGAGGCATGAAACCTGTTTGGAGGCTACAGGTAAATAGTAATTCCAGAGGCCCTTATAGGTCATGTCTCATGCTATTTGGGAGGCATCCTGGGATATTGTTTGCACCTATTGATGCAGTGTTCTTCATCTTAGAGAGAGTATTAAGGATCTGTTCCCTAGTGATAGTAGGGGGAGTTATATTTCAGGATATTTCCTGAGGGAAGGTTGAGGGGGAGAGAGGGGTAAAGTTGGAGCTGAATTTATCAGCCAGGAGGTTTCCTATGTCTTCTGGCTCAGTATAGGTGTCTCCATTTACAATGAGCTCTGCACACAATTGTGTGTTGCTTTTGAGGTTGCAGACATAGCTAAAAATGCTTCATGGTTGTCCTTGGCCTGGGAGGCCAACTTTACCTCAAATTTGGCGTTGGTAAAATGTATTTGTCCTGTGAGTTGTTTGTTTAGATTGATGAGAGTACTTTTATCCTGCTGGGTGCTGCACCTCCTAATTTTTGCCATGATTTTCTTCCTCCTGTTATACAGCCTATTAATTTTGTGTTTCCACCAGGGTGGCTTGTTTTTTGAGTTTGTCTGTACTTCTTCCTGGTAGATACAGCTGCCTCTATGCAGCTATTAACATGCTTGTACACAGTGCTTTTTTTGTAAACAAACAGGTGGTGGTATGCATATGTTGCATTTGACTCAAGCCCCCCCCCCACGTCCTTCCATACACAGCCATTCCAGTGTCCCATTATTTGGCTATTTCTCCCCAGTTGCCATAAACACTGTTCAAAACTCTGTGTGCATACTGGTTTCCACCTTACTTCTACAATGATTGCAGATATATGTATTAAATTTAAAACTTTTATTTCAAATTTTCCAGCACAAACACTGATAGACATTTGCTAAGCAAAACAATACAGTCTCAAAATGAAAACAGACTTAGCATTAAAACATCGGTGACTCTTATAATATATCACTGTATGTGACAGCATTGAAACACACATTTAAAGAAAATGCATCAAGCCACTGGTAGATTAAGTTTACCTTTGGGCTGTTTTCAAATCACAGACCCCTTGCACACATTTTAGGACCATGCAAAATTTCTTTGATTCACCTTCCTGATTGTATTAAATTATAATATATAATAATTAAATTATATCCCTTGTATAATACAACATCACTTGTTAGAGCATGTTTTAAATTTATAGCAAGTAAGCAAAGAAACAAAACATGAACCAATAATGCCCAAACTGATCAATTCAGAACATTTCAACCATAAAAGGTCATACAAACTTCTGTCATTACTGCCCAACAATATCAGTCAATGTGCACATTCTCTGCAGAAGTAAAAGGGCGGGCGGTGCAGTGGTGCAGTGGTTAACATTGTCACCTCACAGCAAGAGGTTCTCCGGTTCGATGCTGGGGTGCCTTCTGTGTGGAGTTTGCATGTTCTTCCCGTGTTCGCGTGGGTTTCCTCTGGGTACTCCGGTTTCCTCCCACATTCCAAAGACATGCATCTGGAGCATTTTTCCCCGGGCCTCCTCTGAAAACAGGCTCTATGGAACCTAGTTGGACTTTCCCGGTCAACAAATGATAAATAAATAAAAATAAAATCAAAGTCATCTGAATAATTCCACATTAAAGAGATCTGACTGTAACTAATGAAAACATTGCTGCTAGAAAAAATCTTTATATTTAATCATTTCATCTACAAATTCACTGCCTGCTGCCCTTGAAGAATAAATTGCCTATGTTACATTAAAAATGATAAGCTGGTAATATTGCAATAGGGAATGGATGGCAAACTAAACCAGGTTCATGGTTATTACGTATCTTATCCAAAGGAGGACATACTCAGGACTGCAGCACCCCACTCAATTAAAATCCAACACAGTATCAGCAATCCAGCTACATGCTGTGGGAATAAAACCCACAGACTTTTGCATCAATACAAACGTATGCTACCCGCTGTAATACAAACACAGCTTTAAAACTCTAAACACACAACAGTGATACCATTTGCTAAGCAAAACAGTTGCATATTTTGGGTAGAGGAGTCAGAATCTTGTTTCATATAGCTAAGGTACAGGGCTTGAGCCTAAGCAAATTACTAACCACCTGCTAACCCTAACTAGGGCATTTCACTATCTCACATACACATCTCAACCTTTTAATGCAAGAAATCTGGACAAAGTCTAAAATAAATAGGAACATATTATAAATATTTCTCTCATGAACCTAGAAAATTGCTAGAATAACAGGATTTGTGTTAGTTTGCAATTTTCTAAAAGATATGAAGTCTAAACCTCAAATATTTGTCATAATTTAGCAACGTCAATCTTTTTATGAGGAAAAAAATAAAATATGGGGCAAAAATTTGGATATTCTGAAAAAACCTGAGCAGTTGAGAGGTTTGCTACCTATCTCTTACACACACACACACACACACACACACACACACACACACACACACACACACACACACACACACACACATACACACACACACACACACACACCACACCTTTCAACCTCTTAGCACAAGAAGTCTGGCCAAAGCCTATCATAGTGGGGGATAAAGGCCCACAACTAGAGACACATTTTAAATATTGCTCTTATAAATTCAGAAGGTTGCTAGAATAACAGGATTTGTGTTAGAATGCATTTTCTAAAATATATGAGGTCTGAAACCAAACTCAAATACATGCCATTAGTAACTTTAATACTTAGATCATCCCGGTGAGTTCTCAAAAAAAAGACAATTTTTATGAGGAACAGACCAAAAATATAAGGCAAAAATCTGGACATTCTGTGAAAATCTATACAATTGAAAGGTATTACACACACATACACCCCTACCTCCCTCTAGACCCTCCTCCATGTCTCTCAACCTTTTAAAAAGAAATCTGGACAAAGATACACATAATGGGGGGTGGGGGGCAAATGTCCAAAAATAGAGGCACCTTTTAAATATTGCTGTTACAAACTTAGAAAGTTGATAGAATAACAAGTTTTGCAATAGTATGAACTTTCTGAAGGATATGAAGTCTAAAGCTCAAATGCTTGCCATTATTTGTCATCAATGATTTGCCGGGGATTGCCAGAAAAACAGTTTTATAAGAAACAGACCATGGATGTGAGACTAAAATCTTGATATTCTGTGAAAATCTGGACATTTCACTAAAACAAATACAAGTGCAGAAAAAAAAAAAAAAAAATGCTTCACACTTATTAAAATAGCGAAGTTGATTTTCAGCTTATGCACAGGAGGGCAGCTTCCAACAGTTTTAGAATAAAGACAGAGATGATTTATTTATTTTATTTATTTATTTATTTATTTTTATTTTACATTTGTTAACCGGGCTAGTCTAACTGGATATATTTCCATTTTCAGTAGAGGCCCGGGGAGAAAAGCTCCGGCAGATATACAACTTAGAAAATCATCCACAGGGATTAAATAAAAATAAAAATTAAAATTAAAGATTACAAGTAAATAATGTTTAAAATTAAAAAGTATGCCTTGTAGGAAGTAGTAATAATATAGAGTAGGAATTACTCTTTAGGCATATCAAATTAGGAACAACAGTTAGTAAGTCAAACAAGGAGTGAGCATGTAACAATCAATTTAGAGTATAAGTAGTTGAAGTAAGAGTAGAAGAAATAAGAAGTAGCAGGAGGTGAAATTAGAAAAAGAAGAAGAGAGGAAGAAGATTAGTCAGGGTTGCTGCAGGGGCATAGCCAGTGAGAATTAAGGTGTTTTTTGATGTTGTGTTTAAAGAGAGGCAAGGAAGAAAGTAATGTTAGTTCATCGGGCAGTAGGTTCCAGATTTTTCCAACAGTGTTAGAAAAAAGAGAGTCTCCAGCCAGGTTGTTAGACTTGCATATACAGGCAAGGAGTTTGTTGGAAGAGCGCAGGGAGTTAAGATTTTTGTACTGGAGGATGAGATTGGAGAGTATAAGAGTGTTGTTGGGTTGGTAGAAGATCTTGTGGGCAATGGTGAGTTGGGATACTATCAGTTGGTTTTGTAGTTCCAGCCAGCCTAGTTGCCTTAGATTCAAACAGTGGTGGGTTCTAAAGGGATTGCCAGTTACAAATCTGGCGATGTTATTATAAGAATTTGTTAGTTTGGTAAGATAATTTTCTTTAGGTTAGTATATATGGACGAAGCGTACAGAAGAGTTGATATTAAGTGAGAGTGAGCAATTTTAGATCTGGCTATAGGGGTGAGGAAAGGTTTGATCCTGTATAAGGAACCAATTTTTCTATTGACAGTTTTGATAGTGTTATTTATGTGGGTATCAAAAGTAAGGTGATTGTCAATAGTTATTCCGAGCAGTTTGGTGGTTGTATCAGGAAGTATGATAGTGCTGTTATTGGAGGACACAGAGAAATCAATGGGTAAGGTTTTATTGGTGGGTGTAAAGAGGAGGAGCTTAGTTTTTTTAGCATTGAGAAGGAGGCATCTCTTAGTAAACCATGTTTCTACTATGTTAAATACATCTTGGGTTAGAGAGTGTAGTTCTGAAGGGGAGTTTGCTGAGCATACTAGGGTAGAATCGTCTGCATATTGAATGCAGGTGGCTTGCGGGAGTGCTAGATGGAGGTCATTGATAAATAATGAAAAGAGCAGTGGTCCTAGAATAGAGCCTTGAGGGACTCCGAGGGTCACTGGCTGGAGGGATGATATATTGTTTTGCCAGAGAACTGCTTGTTGCCTATTGCTAAGGTAGGATCTGAACCATTTAATAGTCAGGTGATCAAAGGCAAGGGATTCTAGAGTGTTGATGAGGAGGGCATGGTTGACCATGTCAAAAGCCTTTGAGAGGTCAATAAATAGAGCAGATGAGAGGATATTGTTATTGCGGTTTCTGTTGATGGTATCAATAAAAGATAGTAGAACAGTTGTGGTACTATGTGATGGCCTAAAGCCATGTTGACAGTTTGCTATTATGTTATGTTGAGATAAATGGTGTAGTACTTGTTGGTGAATGCATTTTTCCATTATTTTAGATAGAGGAGATAATAGGGCTATTGGTCTGTAATTAGAGTAATCATTTGAATTGCCGCCTTTATGAAGGGGAATGATATGGGAGATTTTCCAGATGTCAGGAATGGTTCCTTCTTTAATGGTTCTGTTAATGAGGATGGATACAGGGTATGCAATTACCTTAGCTGCTTTTTGCAGGTATTCTGATGGTATTAGGTTGGCAGAAGGGGTACTAGGTTTAAGTTTTTGGATGATTTTACAGATGAAGGTAGTAGAGATGGGTTGCAGTTTAAAAGTTGGTAGAGAAGATGATCTGGTAGTAGAAGGGCTAGAGTTATCTGGGATTAGTTGACTAGCTAGAGATTGAATGGTCTCTGTAAAGACGGTATTGAATGAATTGGCAGTTTGAAGGGGGGTATTAGGATCAGTGTCAAGAGGGGTAGGTGTGTGAGAGCGTCCAGATACCCGATTCTATGTAACATAAAATAAACAGTGAAGAGGAAGGACCAATGAAAGCAAGATAAAGCCCCAATCAACATTTCTTAGTTTCTTAGAACTGTAGCAATTACCCTCCTGTCACCAGAATAATCACTACTTGCTCCAGATAACTCGCACTCCTGGTCAAAACTGGCTGCTTTCTAGTAACTTTGAAAATGACACTAAAACACAGGACAAATGCAACAAAAATGAAGGAACCACTTAGCAAGTATAAAAAATACTTAGAAGGCAGTGGCACAGTAAAACAACTTCTACTAATAGCTATATTCAGCAATAACTTTGAATTTTTCATAAATGCATGCAGAAAAAAAACATCAAAGGAACACTTTAAACTTGTTAAAATATCTAGATGACTGTACATGCAGTAGATTAAATGTGCTTTCCTGCTTTTTGATACAAAACAGTGACAAAATTAGACTTTATTTCATTTTAAGCTTGGACACGAGCACAGCTTCCAGCAGTCTTAGAATAAAGACCTGTTTAATTTAAATTCAATACTGTGTACTGATGATTTATTCCCTTATAACACAGATTCACTTCCACCACTCATTGCTTCTTACCTTACACACATAGGCTTAAGTACAGACATTTGTTTTGTTCGACTCAAAAGTACTAGAAATAATCCTTTCAAATCTGTAGTTTTTGGACATTATGTCACACTTGAGAAAAACTCCAAGCTAGTCCAGTCACATACAGGCCCAGAACAACCTCAGTTTGATAATTGTCTCAGATGGCTTTACAAAAGGAATTGCTTACTGCCACAACTGGCCCTGCCTCAAAGAGCTTAAGTTGACGCTAGCACAGATAAACATATAGTGCATATTAAATTCCAGGGCAAACTATATGCAACTGTCATGATAATATAGTGCAAGCCAATAGAAGAAGGGCGAGCTGTTCATGAGTAAGTGCCATGAGTAAGAAGTGAGAAAAAAGTCTAAAAGGCACTGTATAGATGAATATGACAAATGATAGTGCAGTAGGCCAAGTGCCATGGCAGTGGCATATTATAAACCAACTGACCAGTGTATAGTTACATCCACGCAGCAGTGTACTCAATTTTCAGCAGAGTTCATCAGCTCTATAAAGGAATGCCAACCTTTCATTATGGCATTTCATGAGGACAGCAAACAGGAAGTGGATAAACACCCAGGAGCTAGATATATATGACCAAAATAAAAATATAATATGTAAGTGAATTGGCAATCCTCTAGTTTTCCTGTAAGTAATCATGCAGTGTGAGCTTGTATATATATGTGTGTGTGTGTATGTGTGTGTGTGTCTGTGTGTGTGTGTGTGTGTGTGTGTGTGTGTGTGTGTGTGTGTGTGTGTGTGTGTGTGTGTGTGTGTGTATGCATGCTTATACATCTTGTGATAGACCTGGCTTGTCGGGGCAGTGTCAGTATGTATGTACATGTTTGAAAGAATACTATCACCAATTTTATCTGTGGACACACAACATTTAGACCCTCAGAGTTTCTAGTTACAACTGTATGAAGGGATTTTGATACAGGTTCAGTAAATGGCCCTCATATTCACCCTCTGCCCTAGGCAGCTCACACACACATACAAACACACACACAGACCTACCTACTTCTTATACACAAACATACACGCACACCTACCACTCACTTGCCTGTTCGCGGTCCATAGTCCAAATATCTTCAGGAATTCAAATTCCATACAAGTAGACCAGAAAGATGTAAATGAATGGTTGCACATTGCACAGATACAGAAGGTCTTCTGCGTCTGTGTGACCTGACCAGACACAAAGGGGCTTTCTTAAAGAAGAACTCCCTTAAAAAGAAAGTTTTTTTTTGTTTTTTTTTAAGAAAGAGGGCAGCAGAGGTATCAGTATGCTGTACTGGCATGTAGCAGCCTAAAAAAAGTCCTGCTTGTACATGGTTTCTGTGAACAGTTCTGCATAGGCAGCAGTGTTCTTAGGGTTTATGGGGGCTCGAAATTTTGCCAGGTTCTTACTCAATAGCAGGAGGTTAGCCTTAGAATAGCTCCTGAACATTCTAGGTTTAGCTGGGGGTCCAGGTTTTATTTTTACTTCAATGGAGACCATTTTGTGGTCTTACCTTACCAGCAAAGGCATTACAGTAGGGGGTGTGCAGCACTCTCCCATATTAGTGAGGACCATATTCAACTGGTTGTTGTATTGACTCTCTGGTACAGGGAGTTTCTAGTTAATAGTGGGGTAATTAATGTCACCCATGAATATGGTATTGGATTGGATTGTTAGTGTTTCTAATAAGTTTCAATAGATGGTATGGGTTTCCTGGGTCATAGATGGGGAGCTGTAGCTTGCAAGGAATTGGTATTGGATTTTGCCTATCGTGGTTTGAACATGGAGCAGCTCAAGTGCATTGTCCTGTTTGACCAGCCTTGAAGTATATTTATCTTTGATGTAAATAGAGACACGTCCACCTTTAGTCCTTGCCTGTGAAGTAGCTTGCCTAAATGTGTGGAATGCATTATAACCTAGCACTGTTGGTGTGCTCTCCGCGGCTTTACACTATTATGACAGTTCTCTTCTAAACTTGTTTTTTGCAAGGGGCTAAGCCTCTCCCCTGCACCAACTGATGTAGGGGACAAGCCTCCTATTCCTGCAGAACTTATATATACCAACTCTGAGGCTGTGAATGGAATTAAAAATAATTTGCAGAAAGCATTTTTCCTGGATTCACTTGCTACTATGACTTATTTAGAAACAGACTGGCAAGTTAAAATTTCTATACATGCAATTTGTGTGATTTTTAAGATCGATACAGGGGTTGATGTTACTGTGATATTATGTGCTGCATATAAAATTTTATTGAAGTGTCTGCAGCTGCAAGAAGCTGAAACTAAAATTAGTCTTATGTGCCCATATTAAATTGAGTTTATTTATGAATATAAACTTAATTTTCAGTGCACTTCTCCAGACTTGAACCCCCAGAGCCATTGGATATTTATAGTGTCTGCAGAGCAGTAGCAGCACTGATAAGGAGGGTAACATGCTAATATGCATGTATTTCTCAGTGATGGCAGATAAAAAAGCCTCAGCAGATATGTATTCATAATATGTTTACTGGAAAAAAATAAAAACAGACTCATTCTTTGCCATAGAAAGCAAAGACAGTGGCCCTAAGAGAGAGCATATAGTCTGTCATAAAGTCCTCCTACTTTAGAGTGGGTTGTCATTCAACAACCCAGTCTGTAAAGAGACTTGATGGGGAGACAGAGCTAATATTTTAGAAAGCTATAGCACAGCTGATAAACCAAAAGGAGTATCTTGGTGGAGCACCCAGGTAGCTGTGTAAAAGGTTCCTATCAGACAGAAAACTAGTAAATAATAGCTTAGAAACATTCCTCAGTCTCAGTTTAGATTATATGTCTGAGGCTAGAGATAGAAGAAGGTTATGCAAAAGAAGAAAATCAGTAACAGACCTAGGGTAAGCACCATGTACATCACTTATGTGATATTTGATTTTAAGGTTAGAATATATATGGACAAATGCCTCCTTTGGGGTTGTATTTAACTTAGAAAAAGAAAATGAGGTGCCTACATACTGATACAAACATTTAAGAAAGTGACAGAGCACTTTCTGTTAAAGTGATCATGTTTCTGAGTAGTATGGGCCGATTATTCCAGAATGCAGCCTTGAGTTGGGGGTTATAGTCTCGTCTTTACCAGCACTGCAGTATAGTACTGCCGACTGCCGAAGTGTGAAGCCGACTTCACACTTCTAAAGACTAGTGTGGTCTCCTTTAAGGCCCCCGAGCCGGCGGAAAACAGTACTCAAGCCGCTGAATCACTTACAAATGCCTTCTACCAGCACCTGCAGGACTGCATGGATAAGGCAATCCCAAGCAAAACAAAGACTCTTTGTACCAAAGGCAAGCGTCCAGTCTGGTGGACCCCAGCCATAAACAAACTCTACAACAAAAGGAGGAAGCTACTACAAGATAGAGCACAATCCTTAAAAGGTAAGACACCCTTGATCACTATAAGTAAAAAACTAAGAGCTCTCATAAAATCATCCAAAGCAAATTTCGAGAGAAAAATAGCTAAAGACTCAAAAGACAATCATAAGGCCTTCTTTAGCTATGTTAGAAACCTGGGAGGAAACTCCCAGATATGCTCAGAGCTAGTTCAAAATTATGTGAAGATTACTGATCCTACAGACATTGCCAACATACTGGCTGACAGGTTCAGTGCAAACTTCTCCCCTCCCCCCCAAAAGGAGAGATATCTATACCAAACGATTGCAGCCCCCCAAACATCTCCAGCGCCCAAGTGAGAACTGCTCACTCCAAAGCAAAAAACACAGCATCCATGGGACCTGATGGTGTCCCCGGCTGTGTGCTCCATGAACTCAATGAGGAATTAAACCCACAGCTAGGACAGCTGTTTAATCAAAGTCTTACCTCTGGATACGTACCCAGGGAGTGGCGCACTGCAACTGTGGTACCACTTCACAAAGGCGGTGCTTCCACCGACCCTGGAAATTACCGGCCCATTAGCTTGACAAGCCTTATCTGCAAAGCCATGGAGAGGATCATAATGGACCTCATAAATAAAGACATAGGGAATTTGCAGACTTTGGATCCAACCCAGTTTGGCTTTGTCAAAGGCAGATCATGCCTTTTAAACTTGGTTGACTTTTTCAAACAGTCACCAAAGCCATTGATGAGGGAAAGGCAGTCCATACAGCCTACCTCGATCTGGCTAAGGCCTTCGATACAATACCCCATTCGGGTATCATTGAAAAACTCATCAGCTTAAATGTCAACCCATACATCACAAGATGGGTTGCAAACTGGCTGAGTGACAGAACCCACAGGGTCAGAGCTGCTGGCGCCATGTCAGACTCAAAGCCTGTCACAAGTGGTGTCCCACAGGGCTCAGTCCTGGGCCCACTCTTGTTTGGCATCTACTTTTCCAGTACAAGCAAACACAGGAGGGTTATGGCTGACAAAGTTTGCAGATGACTGCAAACTGGGCCATAGTAGAAAACACATCTGACACAGATATCCTTCAGAAGGGTCTCACAGAAACGGATAACTGGTGCCAGAGCCACGGCCTAAAGTTAAATGCCAAAAATGCATAGTCATACCTTTCGGGAAAAACAAGGTTACCCCTAGCTACCAAATAGGTGGCAATCCACTGAGCACAGAAGAAGTTATCAGGGACCTGGGGACCCAGGTTGATAGTAGTCTGTCATTCGACACCCATGTAGCTAAAGTAGTTAGGAAGACCTTCTACATTGCCCACCTTATCATGAAGGGATTCTCATCTAGATCAAGGGAGGTCATAGTCTCCCTTTACTCATCACTCATCAGACCAATGATTGAGTACAATGCCCCATTCAGAATGTATCTGACCCGACACTTGCAGCAGCTGGAGAGGCCACAAAAGTTCCTCACCAAAAGGATAAAGGGTCTCAAAATCTGTCCTATGCTGCCCGACTGAAAGAACTCCAGCTCTATTCAGTCGCTACCGCTTGCTCAGAGGTGACCTTTGCCTAACATACAAGGCCATGTCAAACCCAGATTTGATGAATATGCTTCACCTCAAAAATCTAGATCCATCAGAGCCACAAGGGCGGGAGACTTAAACCTTGACACGGCTATTAATAGGACGTGCTGGAGGGATAGATTCATCACCCAAAGACTCCCTATGCTGTGGAACAAAATCCCGGTACATGTGAGGCAGAGCACCTCGCTGGCCTTGTTCAAGAGAAATCTTGACCAATGGATGGGAGATCGCAGATATACCCCAGGGATTACCTCAGTGTCACTGCTCGACAGAGGCACAGCAAAATAATGGGTATAGTTCCCCATACTAAAGGGGTGGCGTAAGCCACAAAACGATGGGCTAGGCTTGTAAATGCCCTCGGGCAGATAGCCTAGTATGAACCTATGAACCTATGAACCTATGAAGAATGAATGATCAGGATTACCTTCAGTAATGGTTGACTAACAATGACTGGATATGTTAAAAGTGATGTATAACGTTTGCAGCTACAGTTGTGTTGGCACAGTTTGGGATGTATAATGTTTGCAACTGAGATAGTATTGCTATAGTTTATTGTCATTTATATGAATTTAACGTGGCCTATGCTATACAGGATAATTTAATAAGGATGTTTCTTGTTAAAAAAAAAGTTTGCTGTCTAGTTTTACAGTTATAGTGGAAGTTTTGTTGTAAAGGTATCATAATATCAGACAAAGAAGAGAAAATACGATGGGAGTTATATTCTGTTTGTTTGGCACATTAGCATGGATTACTACATGGGAATTTATGTAGAAGTTCGCTACTCCTCCCTGCTATGGTGCTGATATTAATTAATGAGCACTGTGATATTTTTCAGCTTTTTAAGGGGTGGAATTTTGTATTTTTATGTATTTAATTTATTTCGCCCATTGTTTCAAATCTACTGATTTGTTACTCAATTTGCATTTTCTGTGACTATCTGTATATTTTCTTTCTTATTCTTCATAATAAAGTGCCTCTGCCAATTTGTTAATGCAAAAAACAACAGGATGCAACTGAGTGTGTAAAGCAAACTAAGAAAAGACCCAATACAAGTGGGACAATTAGACAACCTAAGCTGGAACATAAAAATAATAAATAAGTTGAGTGCTTCTGTTTGTTTAAAAAAAACACATTAAACAGCAGCTTTAATGATGGAATCCTGCCACATGACTTTGCATGATAACCAATCATAATGTCCAATCCAGAAATGAGAAAATACTACAAATTCAAGAAAATAAAATGTTTAACAATATTTATAAGCTATCTATGTGGTCTCAACTTAGGAAGTGTTTTTATATACTGACATGTTCATTGAGTGCCTGTGGGGTGAATTCACTCCAAATGCATTACATTTCTTTCATTTAAAGGATGTTGGAAAACTCTTCCACTATTTATTGCTCTGAAAATATCAGTTGAAAAACAATGAATTTCTTAAACAGAAGGCAGTTCTGGCTGTGCTTTAAAAGAACATTGCTTTTGTTCTTAATGCACATGACAGTTTTACCCATAAAGAAGCTGTTAAGAGCATAGCCCTATTGCTACATAAACTATGCCACAAACCTTACAATTGAATATGCTTTAGGCTCAAGTTTCTGTTGATATGTAAGAGGCTTAAATAATGACCATCATTCATAAGCCTACAATAATGGCAAAGCCCACATAAAATGTGGATTTATCACACTATTTAAACTGGTGTTTTTCTCTAATAACACCTTAAGCTTGTGTCCTTTCTTATTAATAAAAGCAGGAGTTTCTACCACAGCTCTTAATATGTCATCTTTCTACTTTAAGACTTCTCTAGCTGTTTCTTTAATGCCCAGCGCAGAAAATGTAACAAAAAAGTTGTCGTTAAAAGCTATGTGGATAATATTTATCTTCCTTTTCATAGTGGTTTCACATTTTGATTGATTGACAGGATGGGAGGATACATTGTGTATCTTTCAGTGATTACTTCATTCACAGTTTCAGAAATGCCATTCAAACCATATCGTCTGTTAACAAAGGAGTTCTTTCAGTTCTGTCACCACAACACCTAATGTCTGATACATTATTTGTGACAACCTAACTGTTTGATTCTTAGTAACACACTGATTTAACTGTACTGTGAATGGTTGTTGAAACTGTTCAAGTAAGTATTTACCATTCTTAGCTTGCTATAAATACTAGGATCAAACTGACAAGCATTCCTGCCAATGGTAATCTGAGCAACTAAAAATTAATTGTATCAATGACTGTGGAGGGAATAAAAGAAGAAGAAAAAACACATGAACTGGTGCAGAAGATTTGTACAAGATCATCAAACAATTGAACGATTTTACTTCAAATAATAAAGATATTATCTATGTATCTCATGAAAAAGTGTACAGATGTAAATTGAATTAAATAAGATCACAGTATCTCAATGTGCTAAAAACAAAATGACAAATGCGGGGGCCATTTTAGCCTCCACTGCAGTGCTTTTAAGCTGTTTGAAATAAAACAGAACACAGTATGTACATCAAAAACACACTTGATTAGCAGGAAAAACTAGAAAACTCTTAAAATTCTTCTGCTAATTATCATCTTCTTGTGCAATACTTGTACTAGTAACACAATATCAAGAGTAGCAAGAAATGTATCTCAATGTGCTAAAAACAAAATGACAAATGCGGGGGCCATTTTAGCCTCCACTGCAGTGCTTTTAAGCTGTTTGAAATAAAACAGAACACAGTATGTACATCAAAAACACACTTGATTAGCAGGAAAAACTAGAAAACTCTTAAAATTCTTCTGCTAATTATCATCTTCTTGTGCAATACTTGTACTAGTAACACAATATCAAGAGTAGCAAGAAATGTTTGTCTCAAACCATCCATGTTAACAAATTTATCACATTTGAAGAAGTGCAATGAATCCATGGTTGACAAAAATGTTGAATATCGTTTCATCCACCCACTAAAACTATTGGTCAAATTGATGGATGCAACCAGTTCTTATGATTTTTCATATTTAAATGCAATTTGTGAGTGTAATTGTGTCAAAAAAGGTCAAATGTTTGATTTGTGTGACTGCAATCTTGTATTTCAATTGTTACTTTTTTAAAATTTTCAACAAAATAGCAATCTAGAGAGAAGTGGAAGCTCCTAACTATACATTTATTTATTTTATTTCTTGATTATAAATGCCTGTTGCTTGATAGTCTTCTATGCATGTTTACTTATGTTCAGTCGAATGTTAAAACTTCATGAAGTTCGTACCCTTTCCTAATAAACTAGTTTTACCACACAGATTTATAAGGGGCAGGAATTCCATGATATATTTATACTGAAAGAGAGAAAATGTGGAAAGCTGGAGAGGCATTTCTGTATGTGCTACAATTTGCATTCTGGGGTATACACACATATATATAAGGACAGAACGAGAGAGAATATATGATATGTCTCAGTTTTTATATCCTGTTTAAGCATATTTTCCATGAAGACTGAATCTGCCTTTTCTGCATAAGCACTACAAGCAACTTACACTCTGTGTGTGTGTTTGTGTGAGTGAGTGAGGGGCAAAAACTGAAAGACTTCATGATAAAATTAAAAAAATAAATAAAAAAAAAGAAGCTGCTTGCATTAAGTATTTTCTGACAATGGCAATAAATAAGTATTTGACAATATCACTCAGTTTGTTCTTTGGTATGCTTCTGACAGAACTTATGCAGCTGCTTTCAAACAGCCTTTGTTTAAAATAAAATATAAGTGTTAATATTCGATTTAGCTTTAAAATCATGTTAGATTTATTACATTTATCTGATAATAAACTATTTTTACTATCTAAAATACTGCAACATACTCTGTCTCAATTATATTTTTAGTTTTCACTGAATATGGGTACAACCAGATCAGTCAATGTAATGAGGCAGTAGGTATTTTTTTTTTTTTTTTTGAAATATTGAGATCATGAGAAACTGAATTGACTCCAGCAACAGTAATAAAAGCTAACAAGTCACCCAAAGTCTGCAACCTTCTATGCTGGAGGTCAGTTCCTGTGTGTGATCCTCTCATTGTCTATGTAGCACAGGTGGAAGACACCATCAGGACCTTACATATGGATATATTGATATAGTACTAATGCAGCAGTACTTGCAAAGGATATTTTTGAAATGTATTCCCTCCAGTGGTTGAGTGTGAAGTGGGCAAAATTGTAGCTCTGTTGTGCATTGCTGGCACTATGTCCATTATAGCACCAATAATATTTCACATTCTCTCTTTTTTCTTACTGGTTGCATGACTGTGGAGTTAAAATATGTAAGTAAGAGGAAATTGGGATGAATTCTTCCATATAGGGAGAGGGGATGTGTTGCTTGCTTCAGTGCAAAAATCTCTTTTTATTGTTTTTTTCACTTGGGCAAAGCTTTAACCATCTGGGGTTTCTGGGGTTTCCCCACTGTAGTTTTGTTGGTATGCACCTCAAGGAATCATAGTAGAATATTATGAAAGTTCTTGAACAAAATGAGTGCATGATAGGAGGTGCATCTTCCTATTGTAGCAAAACAATGGGCCAGATTCATGAAGGCTTGCACGGAGTCTAAGAGTAGAGTAAGACTCCATGTAGCCAACGTGTCCAATGAGCGATCCAGGAACAGCCAGCAGGGGCGTGCAAGAGAGCTCCTAAAACGGCTCTTACATGGACAGGGTTAGGATATGCAAATTACCTCAATTGCTGCCGAAAGGCATGCAAATGAGGTAAATCTGCGATCCAGGAAACCTGAACCTATCCGAATAAGAGCAGTGTTATTTGCAGAAATGTACTCAGTTGACAACTGAGTACCGTTCTGCAAATAGCAAAACGGAGCCGTGACAGCACCAAATAAAGGTTGCATCCAGTTGAGGAAGCATGCCAATGGCCAAATATACGGCCAATGGCAATGTTTCCCGAAGCAATATTAAAAAAATAATAATTTTTTTCCCTAATCTCCGAGGTTTAAGCGTAGTGCAGCGCCACGCAAACGTGGTGCACTCTAAAAACCAGAAAACCAAAAATTAAAAGGCACAGATAGGGAATTTATAGAATGTCATACTATACAATGCAAGTGAATGGCAGGCTGAAGACAACATGGCTACCGAGTAGAGGTTGCTAAGGGGGGAAATCAGTCTAAGAGATATATCCAAGCATTAGTAGGCAATCCTATGCAAACGAGGGTAAGGATAGTGATAGTGAATCCCAAGTTTACATAGTAAATGAGCACAGTCAGTGGAGTGTAAGAGTAGGATAAGGGGAGTAACAGAGTAGAAGATAGGTGACATCACAGGGGGGGTATGTATGAAAGAATGTAAGCTCATTGGAGCAGAGTGGCATGAGTCTGCTATCAGTTACTCATCACTGGAAGAGGTGTGTCACCAGGTATTCTAGCTAAAGTCAAGAAATAGAAGGTGTATGCCATGGATAACACTAAAGTTTCTGGTTGAAGTGACTGCAACGTGTTTGCGCACAGGTGCATGCCAGGGAATCCGAGTAAGACTGTGTGTATGCGTGTGTGCCCGTGTGCGCGCGTTTAAGCCAGAGTAAGATTGTGTAAGGATGTGGAAATCTGTGTAAGCGCGTTTGTGCCTGTGTGAATGCATTTAAGCAGGAATTAACAAGTGTTAGGCTGTGTAAGCATGTGTGCGTGCGTGTGAGGTGGTGTGCGCGTGTGAGGAGGTGTTTGCGCTTGTGTGCATGGCGCTGCCCCCTGTGGGAACAGAAAGGGAAAAGGAAGCACAACAAAGAGTAGGAAGTTAACCAGGGAGAATCAGCAGAGCTAGCAGGTGAAAACAATCAGAATCAGGCAATTACACAGGCAGTACACTAGCCCAGCCCAGCACTTAAAACTCTGCAAACAGCTTTCCACTATGTATTCCTTAGAGACACTGCAGCACTGCAGTAAGCTAAGAGAAGTGAATACTCAAAAAGCTTTACTGAGACAAAGAAATGTTAGGGGCTGCCATTGCTGTCATAAGGCGACATATGCAAAATGCTGAGGGTGGTGACAATGCAAATGCTGCTGAGCAACCCACAGTGAGGAGAAGGAGAAGAGTGTACAGGCCCAGGGTAACCTACCAGGGGCTACATGAGCTGGAGATAGTGGAGCGCTATAGAGTAGACAGAGACCTCATGCAGCAAATTGTTGAGCTGTACAGGCCACGCCTCACACACAGAACCAACAGAGGGGAACCCATCCCAGTGGAAACCAAGGTATGTGTTGGCCTAAGAATACTACCAACAGGTACCTTCCAGAGACCAACTGATGATATGATGGGGATTTCATGGGCACCAGCATCCAGGGTACTGCATCATTTCCTGGATGCCATGTCAGCACATGTCGGTGATCATGTATATTTCCCCAATTCCTGTGAGGTATTGGCCAGCAATATGCGTTTTTTCCAGCAAATAGCGGAATACCCTGAGGTAGTGGGTGCAATAGACTGCACGCACATATGCATCAAAGCACCAGCCGGTTAGCGGGGTAGGGCCTACATTAACCACAAGGACTTCCCCTCCATCAACTGCCAGGTCGTGTGTGATGCCCAGGGCTTAATAATGACTGTGTGTGCTGGCTGCCCTGGAAGCTACCACGATTCTCATATCTGACATCTGACACAGCTGTGCCAGACATTTACCAATGGGGACATCCCTCATGGTCATCTAGTGGGAGATGCTGGATATGCACTGGAGCCGTGGCTGATGACACCTATCAGAAATGCACACACACCTGAACAGGAACGCCATAATGAGGCACACACACAAACACGAAATGTAATCGAGCATGTGTTTGGGCTGCCCAGGTCATGGTTCTGGTGCCTGGACACATCTGGTGGAGCCTTGCAGTACTCACCAACTACATGTACCCAAATTGTCATGGTATGTGCTATGCTACATAATATGATCCTGCAAAAACAGCTGCAGCAGGATCAGCATAGGGCCGGGCCAAACAGCCCCCCACCATTGCCAAGGCCATCACAGGCAGAGCGTGACTCAGAGGGGGAACAACCTGAGCCTGCCCCAGTAGGCAGAAGGAGGCATGCCCAGTATGCTTTGGTCTTGGCAAAGAGGCAACGAATAGCACATACACTGGCTCAGTAGGAACCCTGGAAATTATACCTCTCCCTGACCCGCACATATAGTAAAAGAGATGCCTAACTTGACACTACCTGTTTTCAAACATGTATAGGGAGTGTACTATGTGCATCCAACATAGGCAGCCCTGCAGCACCACCTGAGGCATGATTGCCTTGTGTTAAGCAATATAAAGCAGTGCTAAACAGCTTTGCCACTACTTAGTATATGTAAACATAATGGTACACACTAACTGGCACAACTTTGGGCATAGTTGAGCGAAAGCAGGTAAACATGCACATATATGCTTTACTGGACCTTAAGCAGTCTGGTCTGCCCAGTATGAAAATTTAAAGCAGTGACAGGCCTCGAACCCAGGATACTGTGCACTATAGTCACAGTACCAAACCACTAAACCACAACACTATTTCGCTGGTCAGCCTGTATGAAGACATGTTGATAAGTCTATGCAAAGTGTCTCATGGAAACCCTGCAGGCACAGCATAATTCATGTCTAGTTATGACACAAAGGTGAGCCCTGCAGTATAAATATAACTTGATTTCCAACACACATAGTATACATGTTAATATTGGGCGTGTTCACACATGGTAATAAATGTAGTGGACTCCAGACAGCAACATACTGAAAGGTCACACTGGGCATGCTCACACACTTGAATAAATGAGACAAATGTCAGGCAACAAAACACTGCAAGGGCAAACTGGGCATGCTCACACACTTAGGCCATGTCTGAGTGCAGCAGTGGGCCAGACATATCTGGCAGTTCATGTGTTAACCCAGGAACCTCACACTAGCCACCAATCCTGCCTTGTGCACACAGTTATAAGACAACAGACACATATATAACATCTTGGAACTCTGTCAAAATCAAATATGTACTACAGATACATAGGTTGTACATAGAAAGTGGGAAAGCAAAGAAGATAACAAACCGGCAGTCAGTATCATCAATAAACAATGTGCATTCCAAACATTATCATAGATACATAGGTTCATAGATTGATACTAGGTACCAGCCCTAGGGCATTCATAAGCCTAGCCAGAGTGTGTTTGGCATTCACCACCCTGTGGACTAGTATACTGTACCTTTGAATAGTAGGTCACACAAGATAGTCATTGTACGGTTAGTGTATTGTGCTTCTGTCTAGCAGGGACCCAGAAGAGATCCCAGGGGTAAATGTATGATCACCCATCCACTAGTCAAGATTTCCCTTGAAGAGGGTCAGTGAGGGGTCTGCCTAACTTGGACTGGGATTTCGTTCCAGAGTGAGGGGAGCTTCTGGGATATGAATCTGTCCCTTCAGCATGTCCTATTAATTCTGGGATGAGGTTGAAGTCCCTGGAGTGTGTAGCTGTAAGGGATTCTGATATCCTGAGGTGGAGCATGACCAATAAGTCTGGGTTGGACATGGTTGTATACGGCAGGCACAGATCGCATCTGGGTAGACGGTAAGCAACTGAGTACAGCTGGAGTTTCTGTAGCTGAACTGCGTAGGGCATCTGTATGGGTCTCCTGTTCCACTTGGTCAGGTACCTTTGGGGTCATTACAGTTGCTGCAGGTGTTGGGTATCAGGATTAAAACAGTATGTGCATTGCACACATCAGGTATCTGTGTGGCAAATAAATATATGTACATGTGACCTCAATTAGTACATAGGTGTGAAGCCTGCATACTACATGAATACATTTGTTACCTTTGACAGATTGTGCCACTGCTTCTCAGATCATAGGTCATATATGTATGTATGTGACAAGGCCGGCCACTGTAGTGATCTGTGGCCAAGGTCATCTGTGTCACACACACCCATGACAGTTTCTATAGACTAGTGTGAGTGAGGGTACATGCCTGGGGTATATGTCAGACATGTTCATACACAACAAAGTCTGGCAATAATGGACAGTCATTATAGGTGTACAACAGCCTTGTGGATATGCATACAGGTCCCTAATTTCTTATGTGATACACCGAGGGACTTCACAATACCTTTGGATATGTGGATACCAAAGGACAGAAGACATAACACTTGGCTGTATGTACACATTGGTACCCGACATACATGTTGGGGGCTACCACCTATGCGGTACTGTCGGGATACTATGTATAGTAAATGTGGATGACTATGCTATAGTTGGCTTAGAGCTATACAGCATGTGTTGGACAACAGGTATCTGTCTGTATGATACCCTCGAGTAGGATATGTGTCCCATCCAGAGAATGCATTGTAGGCCAATGCATGCATTTCCAGATGTGGATGGACATATCCCTAGTGTGTTTGCATGTGCCTAAGAGGGCTATATGCCAAGCAGGTGTGGTCCCAGGAATGAGTGGTGGTCAATACCACTGATTACTGTTATAGTATAGTACCGGAAGGATCCAACTGTCACTGAGTTCCCTACAAATGTGTGTCATTTGTCAGGACATCATCTAATGATTGGTTATAGTCAGGCTGTTGAGGTTGTGTATACTACCAGAATGCAAAACATTGACAGATAGTAACAGTATCACCCACAGCATAGTGTCAAACCATGTCATACACACATGTGCACCCATGTTAGAACATATCTGTAGTAGAATGCATACTGGCCACCGAGAGATACTATGAGATGTTAACACTGTGTAATACAGGGTATGTCACATGTCCCATGTGTCCACTATGCACGTACATGCAGACAGTGCACCTCCACCATGTTCACAGATGTACACCTGCTAATCTGTACTGCACACATCACACACGTACTGTCCACTCACTAACACATGCTGGCAACACTATACACTTCAGCCAAGTGGCACATGGGCGGACAATACATACTCAGACTTAACACTAGTGTAAACAATACTACATTGACAATCATAGCTTTGATGCATCATGCCTGCTCAGATATACCTACAAGGATATCATTACACTTTCCTGTTGACAACATGCTAACATTGCTACACTGCTATAATGTCACCCTGTGCATCAGCACCATGTTAGCCTGTTCCTGCATCAATGTTACAAATGACAGGAGGTGGCACAAGTTTCATCATATGCACAGGGTGTGTTGTTGGTTTGCCAGAGCCTGGCATTGACCCATCCAATCGACATGCAGGGGCGGTCCGTGCTATTGGACTGCCGGACTGCAGCCCCCTCAACTTCAAACTAAAATAATAAAAAGAAATAAATAGAAAAAAATATTTTAAAATGCTGCTGAGACAGTCTGGAGCATGCGCAGATTGTCTCAGCAGCAGTCCTGATTGAGAAACATGGACAGGAGCACTCCCACAAGTCTATGCAGTTTTAGACTGCCTGGGAACTCGCTGGGGAAATGCACAGGTTCGTTTCATAGGATTTACTGGATGTATGCAGACAGGGATTTATGGTGGCTTTGGATTTACAAGGGTGGGTGTGTGTGTGTGTGTGAAAATGCCCCATGTGCAATATACTGGCGGTTAGACTCATGGTGGTGTGGTAGGGAATACCTCAGGCTTGAACCCTGTACCTTGTATGCAGGTGTTAAAGACCTGAATTCCCTACCCACCACCATTTGTAAAAAAATTGCAGATTTTTGCCTCATATTTGATCTGATCTATTCCTCATAATATCTGTGGTTTGTAAATATTGCAATGCTTGATATGTGATGGTGCAGTGGTAGCATTGTTGCCTCACAGCTGCAGGTTTTTGGATTTGATTCTTGGCTGGGGTGCCTTCTTTGTTGGGGGGGGAGTCTGTATTTTCTCCCTGTGTTTGTGTGGGTTTGCTTTTGTGTCCTCCCATGTTACAAAGACATGTCTGCATTATTTCTTCCTGGGCCTCTGCTGAGAATTGTTTTTTTTGTTCCAAGTCAGACTGTCCTGATTAACAAATGTTAAATAAAATTGACAGGCATTTGAATTTCAGACTTCAAGTTTCTGAATGTTTGCTTCCTTATATATTTGATGGTGCAGTGGCAGTATTGTTGCCTCACAGTTATAAGTTTTCTGGTTTGACTCTTGGCTGGGGTGCCTTCTGTGTGGAGTCTGCATTTTATCCCTGTGTTTGTGTGGATTTGCTCTAGTGTCCTGCCATTTTACAAAGACATGTGTCTACAGTATTTCTCCCTGGGCCTCTGCTGAAAATTGTTTTTGTTCCGTCAGAAGTAAAATTGACAGGCATTTGAATTTCAGACTTCATATTCTTCAAAAAATACATAGTAAAACAACTTTTTATTCTAGCAATAAATATATAGTAACACAACCTTTTATTATAGCAATTTTTTAAGTTTATAAGATGGCTATTTGAAATTTGGCCTTATTTGTGGGACTGTAATACCCTGTTAGTGGCTTTATCCAGGTTTTTTGTGCTAAGGTTGACAGCTATGGCAAGAACTGAATTCACTGAATATGTTTGAGGGCTGTATTCCCTCATTACTGGGTTTGTCCAGGTGTTTTGTGCTAAGAGGTCGACAGCTATGGTGAGAACTGAATTCATTAAGTGATAGCCATTTAAGTTTCAGTCTTCCTCTCTTTCACAAAGCAGCTGATATGGCGTAGTGGTATGTTGCTCTTGACTGTTTTGCACAGGGACTTTGGCAGTAAAATGTATGGTGGTAACACAGCATTTTATTCTAGCAGCTTTCCAAGATTATACAAGCAATGTTTAATGTGTCCCTGGTTTTTGCCCTTTTGACCCACCCCAATAAATTTGGCTTTTTCCAGACTTCTTGTGCTGCGAAGTTGAGATGCAGTTGAGTATCGAGTAGATTTTACAAGGAGCTGAGAGCTGCAGGGGAAGAGAAGTTTAGTGCTGATTATGCTAAGTCAGCTCACATTGCTAATAGCACAACAGGTTGTGTACTTGCTTTTGATGCAGAAGGTTGTTGGTTCTACTCCCATAAGGAGTGAATGCTGCCGTACTGAAAGTTAAGATACTAACTATGAGCCTGTTTATCAGTTTGCCATCCATTTCCTATTGCAATATTACTAGCTTATTTTTAATGTAACTTAGGCAATTTATTCCTCAGGGGCATCAGACACTGTATTTTTCGATGAAACCATGAAATATAAAGGTGATTGCTAGCAGCAACCGCTTCATTACAGATTTATGTAACGTGGAATTATTTAGATGACTTTTTTACTACTTCAGAGATTGTGCATATTTACTGATAATGGTGGACTGTAGAACTGTGCATATTTACTGATAATAGTGGACTGTAGAAGTTTGAGTAGACTTTTATGATGGAAATGTTCTGAATTGGGCAGTTCTGTTTAATTGTTTACTGGAAAAATGTTCAAAGCAATAGGAAGGTGTATCAAAGAGCACATGTATGTTTCATATGCAAGGGGTCTATGATTTGAAAACAGCCCAGAATTAATTTTTATCTGCCATGGGTAAAATGTATTTTCTTTGAATGTGGGTTTTAATGTTGTTTCAATGAATGTGAGTATCAAGGGCAGAGAAGTTTTAATGCCAAGTTTGTTTAGCAGATGTCTTAGTGTTTGTGCTGTAAAATGCAAAATAAAACTTTCAAATGAAGTTCAATTCATCATAGAAGTAAATCAGTATGCACATTAGTGTTTATGGTAAATGGAGTGAAATAGCAAAGTAATGGATCATTGGAATGGCTGCAGGGGGAGGCTCCATTCGACCATGGTTTTGTGAGGAGGAAGGGCGGCAAACTTAGACAGCCCCAGCTGAACTATACCTCCCAACTGTCCAGATTTTCAAAGAATGAATAGATTTTTTTTGCTTATTATTTTTGGTTTGTTCCTCATAAAATTTGTGGTTTTCTGGCAAATCATTTAGGAATTAAGTCACTAAATAATGACACACTAGTTTCAGACTTCATAACCTTCAGAAAAATGCATGCTAAAGTAAGACCTGTTCTATCAACTGTCCCAGTTTATACAAGAGCAATATTTAGTACTGTTTATATGTTCCCCCAATATATTTGGCCTTGTCCAGATTTATGTCCCAGTTTATACAAGAGCAATTTTAGTACTGTTTATATGTTCCCCCAATATATTTGGCCTTGTCCAGATTTATTGCATTAACAGGTTTAGAGGTACATGCAAATAAATTGCTTTATAGAATTGGGCATAGCCAAACCTCTGAACTGTCCCTGATTTAGGCTCAAAATGTTGCTCTTCCCCTAATGATCCCTCCGCAAAATAGCAATTTTGGAAGAAAACATGGAGGGTTTATAATTAAGAAATAACTGTAATAATCATTTTAGTTTTATTTCAGAAATGCATGTAGATTATTTTATTTTGTCAGCTGCTCAAGTTAGCAGTACTAATATTAAAGTGTCCCTTCTTTGACACATTCCCAGCTGTATTGTGTTGCTATTTTATATTTTTTACATCACATTTTTGGTCCATTTTTCATAAAATTGTGGGTTTTTTTGGCAAATTAGTGACAAATAATTAAAGACTGAAGTTAGAAAATAATGACAGACATTTGAGTTTCAGATTTCATACCATTCAGAAAATTCATACTAATGCAAGACCTCTGTTAGCTTTCTAAGTTTATAAGAGCAATATTTTAAAAATTGTCCTTATTTTTGGTCCTTTGTCCCATTTCTTTGTATGGCTTTGTCCAGATTTCTTGCTCTGTGGTTGAGAGGTATGACAAATGTGTCAGGGCAGTCACAAGTCAGCCAGAGACATTTCAAACTGTGTTATACTTGATACACCCCACTCCCCCATGTAGTGACTCTGGATGTGTCGAAGCAAGGCAAGGAGTAGTTATGCAGTGTAAATGTGCAGAGAATCCCACCCATCCAAGGTAGACACAAGTACTAGAGTGGCTTTTCATCTGTCCTTGATTTTTACAGAATGGTCTGGTTTCTGTCATATTTTTTGTACTGTTGATTTATGCTTATTACTCAAAGTGCCTGTTGCTCTGTGTTTAAGTAGCAATACTTTAATGACCATCAGGTAAGCTTGGCTGAGATTGCAAGATGCAAGTAAGCTTTAATAAGCATACTGTTAAAGAACTGCCAACATTGAAAGCCTTTCTGTTGCCATGTAGCGAATACTTAACTAGATAATGTATAAGACTTGGGTATTGAAATGCATATGCCAGTATTTGTAATAAAGGACAGAATTACATTATTTTAAGAGTCTTTGTACACTTGGAGACTTCCAGTCATCTCTGCAGGCTTTATCCGTAAACCGAACCCCAATCACATGGTCCATAACCTGTACAGTAATTCTTTTAAGCAATGTATCTTGAGCTTATTTCTTGTTTGCTTTTCATTTTTTACTTTGATCATGTTTTCCCCATGAAACAAGTAGATGTCAGGCAGCAGGTCTTTTTTTGGATAAGGAATATTTTTACAAGTGGGGGCATCAGAGATTTCTACTTTCAGCATGTTACTTGTTACTTTAATAAAGCTGAATATAAATTATAATTAGAACTGCAGTGCAAGAAGTGGTTTGAGTTGAGTGCTGCTTTTTTTCTTATACTTGATTTTGACTGGCATTCCATTAATGTATTTAAAAAAGTAATTTATTTTTTCATGCCTCACAACCTTTTTTGTTTCCATCTAGATATTAAGCTGTCATGCAGCCAATGCATTGAAATATTTTTATTCTTCTACACTTCATTTTGTCTTGATTGGACTCTCATAATGACGGTTTGGCACCCAGTGCAGTATATTTAGTTTTTGTGGTTTGCTACTACAGGTGTGTGTGCGTGGTAGGGAATACCTCAGGCTTGAACCCTGTACCTTGTATGCAGGTGTTACAGACCTGAATTCCCTACCCACCACCATTTGTAAAAAAAAATGCAGATTTTTGCCTCATATTTGATCTGATCTGTTCCTCATAATATCTGTGGTTTGTAAATGTTGTGATGCTTGATATTTGATGGTGCAGTGGTAGCATTGTTGCCTCACAAGCTGCAGATTCTCAAGTTTGCTTCTTGGCTGGGGTGCCTTCTTTGTGGAGTCTGTATCTTCTCCCTGTGTTTGTGTGTGTTTGCTTTTGTGTCCTCCCATGTTACAAAGACATGTCTGCATTATTTCTTCCTGGGCCTCTGCTGAAATTTTTTTTTTGTTCCAAGTCAGACTGTCCTGATTAACAAATGTTAAAATTGACAGGCATTTGAATTTCAGACTTCAGGTTTCTGAATGTTTAATTCCTTGCATATTTGATGGTGCAGTGGTAGTATTGTTGCCTCACAGCTATAGGTTTTCTGGTTTGATTCTTGGCTGGGGTGCCTTCTGTGTGGAGTTTGCATCTTTTCCCTGTGCTTGTGTGGATTTGCTCTGGTGCCCTGTCATTTTACAAAGACATGTCTGCAGTATTTCTCCCTGGGTCTCTGCTGAAAATTATTTTTGTTCTGTCAGCAGTAAAATTGACAGGCATTTGAATTTCAGACTTCATGTTCTTCAGAAAATACATAGTAACACAACCGTAACACAACCTTTTATTCTAGCAATTTTCTAAGTTTATAAGATGAATATTTGAAATTTGTCCCAATTTTTGGGACTGTATTCCCCCATTATTGGCTTTGTCCAGGTTTTTTGTGCTAAGGTTGACAGCTATGGCAAGAACTGAATTCACTGAATATGTTTGAGGGCTGTATTCCCTCATTACTGAGTTTGTCCAGGTGTTTTGTACTAAGAGGTTGACAGCTATGGTGAGAACTGAATTCACTAAATGATAGCCATTTAAGTTTCAGTCTTCCTCTTTTACAAAGCAGCTGATTTGGCGTAGTGGTATGTTGCTCTGACTGTTTTGCACAGGGACCTTGGCAGTAAAATGTATGGTTCTAGCAACTTTCCAAGATTATACAAGCAATGTTTGTGTCCCTGGTTTTTGGGCTTTTGACCCCCCCCCCCAATACATTTTGGCTTTTTCCAGTTTTCTTGTGCTGCGAAGTTGAGTATTGAGTAGATTTTGCGAAAACACCTATAAGTGCCCAAAGAATAGTTCAAAACGTTGACCCAAACGAACACCGACCAAAGTAAAAGTGTAGATACCACTGATTTTATTAAGGCACGAACAAAACCACAATACGAACGAAACAAAAATGAAAGTGAGTTAAGCGCTTTCACCCATTGCCACAGGGTTTCATTAGAACTCTCTGAACAATTACCCTCAGATGCTTAAATGCCTTTTTAGACGCCAACATAATTTCAAATCTTTAAAGTCATACCACAGCAATATCACATAAAACATAAAAATATAAGTATATCAAATTTGGTAAAATACAAGTGTACAATGAAAATGTATACCTATACTAAATGTAAAAAATGTTTGCAGTTTAAAATTCAATAATAATATGCATTTAAAATACGAATAATGTACAAATAATATACAAATAATATACATCCTTCGTCTCTACAGCTGACACAACCATAATACATATTACTTCCTATGTATGAGTATGTAGATAAATAAATATAAAATGTTGACAGTTAAAACATGTTCATTCCTATGAGTACATGTGAATAAATATGTAAATGAATACACTACCATTATATAAATAAATAAATCAATGAATAAATACTGTTCTTGTAAGACCAGGGTGACTAAATTTGACAACAATAAACACATTTGACATAAAGCCTAATAATATTGCATAAGTACAGAAATGTGGCAATGGGTGAAAGCGCTTAACTCACTTTCATTTTTGTTTCGTTCGTATTGTGGTTTTGTTCATGCCTTAATAAAATCAGTGGTATCTACACTTTTACTTTGGTCGGTGTTCGTTTGGGTCAATGTTTTGAACTATTCTTTGGGCACTTATAGGTGTTTTCGCAGTTTCCATTTACGTAGTAATCCGTTTGCGTGTTTTACAAATATTGAGTAGATTTTACAAGGAGCTGAGAGCTGCAGGGGAACAGAATTTTAGTGCTGCTTAAGTGAAGTTGGTTTGCCTTGTTAATAGCACAACAGGTTGTGTACTTGCTTTTGATGCAGAAGGCTGTGGGTTCTACTCCCACAAGGGGTGGATGCTGCTGTACTGAGAATGTTCTCCTTGGTGAAGATACTAACTATGAGTCCGTTATCAGTTTGCCATCCATTGCCTCTTGCAATATTACTAACTTATCATTTTTAATGCAATATAGGCAATTTATTCCTGAGAGGCAACAGACACCTTATTTTTCGATGAAACCATGAAATATAAAGGTGTTTGCTAGCTGCAACCTCTTCATTAGTTACATATTTCTTTAATTTGGAATTATTTAGATGACTTTTACTTCTTCAGAGATAGTGAATATTTACTGATAATGGACTGCAGAATTGTGCATATTTACTGATAATGGTGGACTGTATAATTGTGCATATTTACTGATAATAGTGGACTGTAGAATTGTGCATATTTACTGATAATGGTGGACTGTAGAATTGTGCATATTTACTAATAATGGTGGACTGTGGAAGTCTGAGTAGACTTTTATGATAAATGTTCTGAACTGGGCAGTTTTGCTATTATGGGTGCATGCGTTTTGTTTCATTGCTTACTGGAAAAATGTTCAAAACAAATTTAAAACGCCCTCTAACAACTGTAATATATTGTACAAGGAATATAATTTAGTACAATGAGGAAGGTGTATCAAAGAGCACATGTATGTTTCATATGCAAGGGGCCTATGATTTGAAAACAGCCCAAAATTAATCTTTATCTGCCACTGGCAAAATGTATTTTCTTTGAATGTGGGTTTCAATGCTGTTTCAATGAATGTGAGTTTCAAGGGCAGAGAAGTTTTAATGCTAAGTTTTCATTGTGAGACTGCATTGCGTTGTTTAGTAGATGACTTAGTGTTTGTGCTGTAAAATACAAAATAAAACTTTCAAATGAAGTCCAATTCATCATAGAAGTAAAGCAGTATGCACATTAGTGTTTATGGTAAATGGAGTGAAATAGCCAAGTAATGGTTCATTGGAATGGCTGCAGAGGCTCCATTCAACCATGATTTTGTCAGGGGGGGAAGGGCAGCAAACTCAGACAGGCCCAGCTGAACTATCCCTCCCAACTGTCCAGATTTTCAAAGAATGAATAGATTTTTGCTTCTTATTTTTGGTTTGTTCTTCATAAAATTTGTAGTTTTCTGACAAATCATTTAGAAATTAAGTCACTAAATAATGATACACTGAGTTTCAGACTTCATAACCTTCAGAAAAATGCCTGCTAAAGTAAGAACTGTTATTCTATCAACTGTCTCAATTATACAAGAGCAATTTTTAGTACTGTTTATATGTTCCCCCAATATATTTGGCCTTGTTCAGATTTACTGCATTAACAGGTTGAGAGGTACATGCAAATAAATTGCTTTATAGAATTAGGCATAGCCAACCTCTCAACTGTCCCCGATTTGTGCTCCAAATGTTGCTCTTCCCCCTAATAATCCCTCTGCAAAATAGCAATTTTGGAAGAAAACATGGATGGTTTACAATTAGTAAATAACTGTAATAATCAAAGTTATAGATTACTTGAAATGCATGTAGATTATTTTATTTTGTCAGCTGCTCAAGTTTGCAGTACTAATATTAAAGTGTCCCTTCTTTGACAGGTTCCCAGCTGTATTGTGTGGCTATTTTATATTTTTGCATCACATTTGGTCCATTTTTCATAAAATTGTGTTTTTTGGCAAATTAGTGACAAATCACTAAAGACTGAAGTTAGAAAATAATGACAGACATTTGAGTTTCAGATTTTATACCCTTCGGAAAAGTCATACTAATGCAAGACCTATTCTATTATCTTTCTAAGTTTATTAGAGCAATATCTAAAAATTGTCCTTATTTTTGGGCCTTTGTCCCACTTCTGTGTATGGCTTTGTCCAGATTTCTTGCTCTGAGGTTGAGAGGTATGACAAATGTGTTAGGGCCATCACAGTCAGCCAGAGACATTTCAAATTGTGACATACTTGTTGCACCCCATTCCACCATGTAGTGACTCTGGATGTGTCCAAGCAAGGCAAGGAGTAGTTATGCAGTGTAAATGTGCAGTGTGTCCCCCCCATCCAAGGTAGACACAAGTACTACAGTGGCTTTTCATCTGTCCTTGATTTTGCAGAACGGTCTGGTTTCTGTCATATTTTTGTACTGTTGATTTATGCTTATTACTCAAAGTGCCTGTTGCTCTGTGTTTAAGTAGCAATGCTTTAATGACCATAAGGTAAGCTTGTCTGAGATCGTAAGATACAAGTAAGCTTTAATAAGCATACTGTTAAAGAATTGCCAACATTGAAAGCCTTTCTGTTGATGCCATGCAGAGAATACTTGACTAGATAATGTATAAGCCTTGGGTATTAAAGGACAGGATTCCATTATTTTAAAAAGCTCATTACACTTGTTGGAGACTTCCAGTCATCTCTACAGACTTTACCCGTAAACTAAACAGAATGCCAATCATGTGTGGTCCATAATCTGTACAGTAATCCTTTAAGCAATGTATCTTGAGCTTGTTTCTTGTTTGCTTTTCATTTTTTACTTTCATGTTTTCCCCATGAAACAAGTAGATCATTGTCAGGCAGCAGGTCTTTTTTGGATAAGAAACATTTTTACAAGTGGGGGCATCACAGAGATTTCTTCTTTCAGCATGTTACTTGGTACTTTAATAAAGCTGAATATAAATTATAAAGCTGAATATAAATTATAATTAGAACTGCAGTGCAAGGAGAAGTGGTTTGAGTTGAGTGCTTCTGGTTTTTCTTATACTTGATTTTGACTGGCATTCCAGCAATGTATTTAAAAAGTAATTTATTTTTTCATGCCTCACAACCTTTTGTTTCCATCTAGATATTAAGTAAGCTGTCATGCAGCCAATGCATTGAAATATTTTTATTCTTCTACACTTATTTTTGTCTTGATTGGACTCTCATAATGATGGTTTGCCACCCAGGGCAGCGTATTTAATTAAAGTTAGTTTTTGTGGTTTTGAGCATAGCTCCTCCCCTTTCTAGTTGACCACACCCCTTCCCCTTGACCCCACCCATTCAGCTGTCTCCTACAGCCTCCCTTTGATTTGAAGTCACCAGCCGCCACTGTCGACATGTATGTGTGTGTGTGTGTGTGTGTGTGTGTGTGTGTGTGTGTGTGTGTGTGTGTGTGTGTGTGTGAGGGACAACAGTACAGCATGGGCCAATGTTGATGTAATGTGCGTGTGTATGTGTGAACCCTAGGTGTTTGGTTTATGTGTGTGTGTCTGCATGCACACACAGCTCCACCATGCGGCTGCCATATACGGGAGGTTGTGGGACAGCCACAGACTGTACCTGCCAGGCTGTACAGATCATTGTCTCTGGGCACGGACACGGTACCTGTGCCTGGCAGGGTTGCTACGGACAGTATCGGGTACCAAGCCTGACTGGGTACTATCATCAGAGGCAGAGGTATGTTGACTGGACCCATGTCCCTGCTGGGACTGGCCAGAGCCATGTGCATGTGGTCTACTAGGACGGTCAATTGACAGGCCAGCCCCAGCATTGCTGGGGCTGGTACTGCAACTACGAGAGCAGCTGTGATCTGTGGGTCATCCGTGATGACTGCCAGCCATTGATGTTGCTGGCATACGTCCGCGCCGATGTCTCAACTGTCCCGCATGGCCCTGGCTCATGAAAAACACATTATGGAGGTCATCTAATGTCTCCCCCCAACATCTATCAATGACCTTGGTGTAATTACGGATGGCACTGGCAAGGTCACGGATACTGTCATTAATAGCGGTGTTATGGGCCCTCTGCACCCTTAGTCCCTGTCTGGTGTACTGTTCCATACGTGCCTGTGCCTGCATTACAGCCTGGAACATACCTGAGGTTGTAAGACCTGTGGGGGCATGTCTGCCAGGGGCATTACGACCAGCGGTGCTCCCACAAGAACCCCTGGACATCCGCCTATGTGGTACTGTTCCAGGAATCTGGGTATGGCTGCTGTGAGGGGATGCATGTGCCATGGATACCACACTATCCTGGTCAATGCCAACTGTATGCTGTCCCTCGGCTAAGACCATTGGTGATGAGGGATGTATTGGCAGTATGAGTGTGCGCATAGATGGGGTGGAAAGCTGTGTACTGTCGATTGGCGGACCAACGACAGACCCTGTCAAACCTGCCTGTGCCACAATACATGTATCATCATCTCCACTATTTGTGGCAGTGACTTCAGGTTCCCTGCTGCATTCAGCCAACCCAACCTCAGCACCTGTGAGAGGAAGACAGGAAACACACTTTACAATCTGTACATGATGTTATCACACATGCACACATGCACACATGCACATATGAACATATGAACACATGAACACATGCACACATGTACACATGAACACATGCACACATGAACACATGCACACATGCACACATGCACACATGAACACATGCACACATGCACACATGCACACATGCACACAAATACACTCCTCACTACAGCAGATATACACACACACACCAGCAATCCAAAACATACTCAATAGTGGTTGAAGGTGGGTGACAGTATCACAAGAGAAACAGTCACCTCACATGTGTCAGCATGCAGAATATGTGTTGCTCAAGACCATGCAGTGCGAGTGTAGACAGCCCTAGTTAATAACAGTATACATGGCTTTGATGCATGTGTGTAGTTGTTCAGTGATTGGCTACACCCTGGAACACAATGTGCACAAGGACACAACATTGCTGTGCAAGTATTATAAGCTCTGCAATGTCCTGTGCACCATCACTCATAGGTATACATACCATGGCTGCATGTGTTATCTGTGTGTCACATAGATTTCCATGTCTGATTACAGTGACTGTGTCTGTAGCAGATAATTGTGGGCACAGGTATAGCACATGCATGCTATGTACACACACGGGATGAGTGGTGCATGTACACGTGATGGAATACCAATGCTTGACATGGCCATTGTACAGTGGTTATGGTGAGTGTGGGACATATTGTAGATATGTTAGTGCCAGCCATGACATGGCATGCAACATGACTGCAACATTAAACATCACACATAACCAATGTGTGTCATGTGACCTATACACCCAATAGCATTCCAGGACATATATGTGTCACTTTGTACATATGACGACTGCTATGCATATTGTGTATAGTTGCATATGTTTGCACACACACAACATGATATGCATATTGTGTATAGGTGCATATGTTTGCACACACACAACATTGAGGTGCAAAGCAATGACTGCTATGTGTAGTACTGTGGTCACTGTAACTGGATGGGGTGTAGTACCATGAGCCATCATCATCATGCACCATGTGGTCGCTCAAGGCTACTAATGTGTGACAGACCACTGCCTAGCATGCTGTACCTGAACTGCAGTGCCGTGGCTGCGTTCACAATTACAGAGCCACTTTATACATGGGTGTGTAAGGTGCCCAATAGGGAGCATTGCCTAACATGACTGTGTTATGTGTTGAAGAGTGTTCCACAGCCCCATGATAGGCCTCTACCCCTTAGGTATATCATGTGTGCTGTGTGGATGACATGTGGGATACTGAAGTCTGACCTTACAGCGGGTGTGTGGTTATGCCATGTGTAGCATGTTGAGGTGTACTGCGTATGACAAACATGTTATATTGTGTACATGTGTATCAACTATGCCTATCCAATGTGCAGTACGGTGTTGTCACAAGTGTGTCTGATGCTCTGTGTATTGCATGTGATTGAGGCAGCTACTACTTTACTGAGATGTGCAACGTCTCACAGCAAACATGCATAGCATGCATTATGCGTAGGTGTGTTACGTGTACATGGCCTACACCTCACCTAACACACTCACCAGCATGGATCGTCTACCCTGCTGTCACACCAGAGGGACCTACAAGAATATGAGACAGTTTGTCAGTAGCCACAACTGTGGCATTGCTACTGTGGGTTTGCTAAACTACAGTAAAACAACAGTTGACAGTCACAGGTGTACAGATAATATTCCAAATATCAGTATTGCACAACACTAGGCAGCACAACTGCTAAACACACAGTACACATCTCACATATGCATAATCTAACAATACAGGTAACAGTAGTCTACAAATAGGGCATGTTATCTGCATGCTCCATGTCAACATGCTGGTTGGCTCCGGCCTCCATGACGACACATGTCTGTTGCAGTTGCTGTTGTTGGCCAGGAGCCACCATGCTTAGGAGCAGCTCCTCCACTCTGGTGAGGGGGATGAATGGCCACCCCACCACCTGTGGCAAGTTGTTGTCTATGGATATCAGACGCACGCCGCCAGACATGTCTAATTAAATCACTACAGTGATGGCGTACCTGCTCATATGTCCAGTTATGCATGCCTATGTCATTTAACCAATGAACAAGATCTTGCCACAGTGCAGTCCGCTCATGCTGGTGCTGGCTGCTTCAGGAAAACAGCAGGGAGTAGTGCTGCACCAGGCTGTGGTGGATTTCCTATTCCTCCATTGCTGTGTAACAGGGATTACGTCGGTGGGCCATCGCCCTGAAAGAGAAATGAACAATATGTGTGAGCGAGTCATGTGGCACACTTTACACCCTTAACTACAGATATCACTTAACTGCCATATATAGCATACGTTTGTCTGTCAGAGGATACACACGTTCAATACCACATATTGGTGCTCAGGCCACAACTGACTGACAGTGCCTGGCACACTCTATATATCAAACCACTATACACCAGTACCCGGCACACTGTTTGTGACACAATGCACAACCTCGCTACAGGGGTATATATCAAGCTAATGCATGTAGAAAGATGTCATCCATTGCAATGAATGTAAAGTACAGCTACAGTATTACCAGTAAACCACCCTAGTCATTGATGCCATACCCCTGCCTAACATATGTGCACAGTTGTTAATATAGGTGGCATACTGCTGTAACAGAGTATATATGTTGCTAGATACACATGTAAACCCTATAACACACACATGATTGCGGGCATGGTACAGGCATAATTACACACACATCAGACATACATACAACACACAAATGTATGCCAACCCAGATGAGCTTTACCTGTGTACCATACAGTACTGTGTGCCACTAATTACAAAACCTTATGCCTGACGTATGTAATCTGTGTAGACTACAGGAACCACACAAGACAGTGTTTCCAAGCAATGTGAACATACACCATACTGTGCTGTTTAGGCCTACAGCTTCAGGTAGTACTACAGTTCATATGGGAGTTGGATTCACCAGCAGTACCACTCACTAAGCATACATGTATTGCTTTAGGCTACAATGGGACACCACAGTCGTCAACAAGGAACTACGTCACAACATATGCCATACTACTATGTCTGCCTAGCAATAACATACACATCTTTTGCTGGCCTCACAGCTAGGACACAAACTACCATGACAGAAACAAATTCACACTAAGCTATCACACCTTTACAGACCTTGCACACATTCACCGTCACACTCATTCAACCTCACATAGCAGGTATTGCACTGAGTACATGTGTGTGCATCGTGTCATAGTAGGTAATACGCTATTGGCCCTAGGGCCTAGAGCAGCCTAGCCATATGCTACCCTGGCCTTTGACACATATGTAATTTGATTTCACTTTCCCCTGTCAACCAGAACCACAGAGGTGATTCCCGGGGGTGTATTACCTATCTCCCAAACAATCATCAGGGGTATTTATGACAACTGCTAATGAAGAGCCTTGTTTGCTATTAATAGGTGGTTTATTCCAGAGTATGGCATATCTCTGAGATAGGAACCTATCCCTCCAGCATGTGCTGTTTAGTGAGCTGACGAGGTTTAGAGCCCTAGAGCGTGTAGCCTGGAGGGATTGTGATATGTTGACATGGTGGTTGTACAACAGCTATGGGTGTGACATACCTCTGTATGTCCGGCAGAGGTCACCTCTGTGTGGGCGGTATGCAACACAGTCTAGCTGTTGTTTTGTGAGTCAGTCTGCATAGGGCATCTGTTTGAGGCCAGTATTACTCTTTGTGAGGTATGTCTGTGGTCTTTCCACTTGCTGTAGTTGTCATGTGAGGTACATACCACACGGGGCATTGTGAAGAGTAGAGGGGAACACTGACCTATATTTCCCTAGATGACACACCTTTTGTGATGACACGTACAACGTAGACAGATTACAAGACTAGTGTAGCACTGTAATTATCAAAGGGAAGGCTACTGTCCACCTGTGTCCCATCATCCCTTATCACACCTTCAGTGTTAGGTAGATTTCCACCTATGTGGTAGTTAATGGGTACAGTGTTTTGTAAAGGAAGGATGGCACTGCAATATCGACACTGGTCTTCAGTCCATCCCTTGGTCACCATGCACCTGTTGCAGTACGTATGACCCCGTGTCCCTCTCTCTCTCTCTCTCTCTCTCTATATATATATATATATATATATATATATATATGTATACACACACACACACACACACACACACACACACACACACACACACACACACACACACACACACACATACATCTAAACATCCATTGCTGTACATATAGATGTACATATAGGCACATATACAGTCCACCTTTCATCGTGGGGATATCAATTATGCGACAGTTGTGAGAGATACAGTTATGTAATAATATTGCACAGTGCTGTGCAGAATGCATTTTGGTGTCCTCAGCCCATGTAGCTTTAGCAGGCCTCACTGGCTGTAACACAGCAGATCTGACAAATCTATCCCACAGAGTTTAACCACCACATGACATATACCAGCACTGCATGCTGTTTTCTATGCCAACCACTACAACCTACATGGATATATGCACATAACAACCTTCAACAACATATATATATGTCCACCCTTCACTAACAGTTGCAGTATGTCCCTTGCCCTATGTATATGTGCAGATACATATAGATACATACTGCTGCCACATATGGATGATTCACAGTATGTAGAGTACTCTTCAAGAACATCTACTACATGCCGGCAAATACATATGTGTTACATACCTTACCTTTGTATTTGTCTGCTCCGTCTGTTGTTACTGTTTTTTTTTTTTTTTTTTGGGATTTATCTGTCTGTTTCTGTTTCTGTCTCTTTTGTCTGTGTATCTGTCTCTGTCTCTCTGTTGCTCTCGCTCTCTCTCTCTCTCTCTGTTCCTGCAATGATATTATTTCATGTGTGGACAGCAGGTACAGCCTGCTTTTCTATGTATCTACACATGTGCATGTGACGGCCTCTGCACCAATTGGTGCCCACCATTTAGTAATTGCATGTAGCCTGCTGTGTGATAATTGCAGTACTCACTGTGATTGCAGCCCACTGCTATAAAATGCTAGGTTAGGTAGGCGTAGCCCTTTCAGCTTTCCAAGGTGGGGCCCATGCTTGTTTGCTCTGGACACCACTGTGTCAGTCAGAAGGTTGGTATATGTCTCATATCTGAAGCTAGGGTTGTAGCCAATGATATGAATGTTGTACTCAAACCTGAATGTTGCTGCTTCCAGTACACACTTCTCAGTGTAGACTTTTACTCACCCCTCCAAATGCTAACACAGGATACATGGGAGTATGTACTTTCTTTTTGAATTAGACAATTAACTGCCATACAAAAGTAGTTATTGCAATGTAGCAAAAATGTGGAATAACCTCCCCCAGATCTCACTCTTCAAAAAATCACTCAAATCACACCTCTTGCATTTCTGGCTCTGTCCTTGCATCAAATAAATGCTTTCCTGCTCTCCTCAAAAACTTCCTACCTTCCTCTATATTCTGCTTACTGTCTCTATATTACAGTACTAACAACTCCTCAAAACTGCCATACAGGGCCTTCCTCTGGTCACACTTAAACTTGCTTAGCACAAAATATTGTCTTTTATACTGTCATATGTGATGTCTCTGATGATTGTATTGTTACAATGGAGTCCTTTTTGTTTAGTTGGAACAAACCACTTTACTTGTGTTCTTCTTGCATGAAATATCTTGTATTGTAAAAATTCCCATTGTACATATAGTTTAATAGTGGAGCTTTTCTCCCCGGGACTCCGCTGTAAATGGACCTCACTCCAGTCGGACTTTCCCGGTCAACAAATGTAAAATAAAATAAATAAATAAATAAAATATTCCTCTGGCACATGCACTGTTTGTGAACTGCTATACTGTAATTATTAAGTTACTCACTTCTGAACAGTTTGTGGTTTGTTTGTGTTGACATTAGCACAGGCTGCTCAAGACAACTGGACATATTTCAGTACTGAGTATGCCTACCTACACCCTTGGTTTTGCCTGAATACACAGATATATAGTACCTTTGGGTAGGGGTGCAGAACTGCAGAGAGCATTATTTATTATCGTGTGATGTTTATCTTGCTGAACATATAGGGTTGCTGTGTACCTGTTAGTCTATCAAGGCAAGTAGTCTGTCTGCGTAGCTCCCACCTGTGGACATATCCAGATGGTAGCCAGAGGTTAGCCTATTATTCTTTGTCTGTGCAGCACACCAGACTTTTCAGCACTGGAACAATGGCATTGTCACAGTTGGTTGCTAGCAGTACATGGCTACATCCTTTGATATTTCTGTGTTGTACTCCTACATAAGGGCATGCTTGTGGAACTCCTTCCAAAGCTATTTGCAGAGTGTGTAACAGCAGAAATGCTGATATGCCTGTGTGTTTCTGCCTCTGTCAGGCCTCGGATACTCTCAGGTATATATTTGAACAGCCTCAGGGAAAGGTACATATAAGTGAGATACACCTGTAATATATTACAGACATATTTCAGTTGAGACTTTGAGGGAATCGGAGCATATGTATTGCTACACCTTTTCTGACGTGCAAGCAGTGTCTACTCTCTTATTGACATTATTCATTAAGTGTGATTCAACACTTTTCTGCCTAATGTTAGTACTTTTCAGAGAGATTCAGAGGGGCACAGCTAACATTTGTTTATGAATCAGGGACATCCCTGTAAAGCAGTCACAGTTGGGAAGTCTGGCCTCTGCCCTATTCAACTATGCCAGTTTTTATCCTGATCTGATACTGTGTGGGGTTTGTAAGGTGCTACTGTAACATTATTCCCTGCTAGAATGTCTGGTTCTCTTTTCACAGTCATGTCATGCAATTCCACAACAACTGCTGGTAAAGACCCACAGAACAAGATTTGTGTTATGGCATTCCTATTTTCCCTTTACAGTCCCTCATTGTAATGCATGATATATTTATTTCAGCACCAAGTTGTTGTTTATCTGCTGTGGCTCAGTGGTACTTCATGCAGTCTAGTGTGTCCAAGGTCCGGGGTTCGAGACTGACAGAGGTGTTTTATTTTGCTGCTGAGCAGAACAAAGGCCCTGACATACAGAGTGACTAAGGCACTTTTAAGCAGTTGTAAGCGGGTTTGCGTGGGTTTACGTGACACTTAGCAATACTAAGCTAAGCGCACACATGCGCACACTGGTGCAAACCCGCTATGCTTAAAGGTGCTTACTCCCACTAACCTCCGCGCTAATTTCTTTGAAAGAAAAGAAAATGGGGGGATAGGAAAGTGGTGAAAAAGGGGGCACAAAGAGGGAAAGACAGTAGGGAAACCAGCTTGGGATGTGCGGGATGGGTGTAGGGAAGATCCATAGCTGCCCATTTCTTTACCAGCAACAGCTATGTATATGCAATACATTTGGAGTGAAATTTGGAACCTTTCACCCCTGAGACAGGGGTGAGGACAACAAAGTATGTTGTACTGCCAATTATAATTATCAGTTTACATGTCCAGCAGACATGTGTGTGAAATGGGAAGCTATGTATGGGGTGTAATTTTTTTGTGGGTGCAGATTGCCCTTTTTTTTTTTTTTTTTTTTTTTTTTTCAGGTGAGAGTGTAAAGTGAGGTAGGTATATTTGGGGAGGTAGGTTGGGGAGGTAAACAGACAAGACAAACAAGATGCATACAGGGGTGGTGTATGACACATGGGGTGGGTGAACACAACTGACGGGGACGGATGTTTGGAAATCGTATGCCATGAGCCCACAGATGGTAACAATGGAACTGAGATCCCCACCCATGGGCAGTCACCACTGCACCTTCACAGCCCCGAGGATGGCTGTGCTGGGGACTGTGTAGGACGGGCAGGCTCATCTGTGAGATGCGCTACTCTCGCCTCGAGCTGGTGTAGGGAATCAGCGACTGAATGCTGGATCTCCCTACGCACCACAGCCCGGACCCTTTGAAGGGTGACAGGTGGCCCTTCTCTGCCCATGCTTGCATGGGGGGACAAGCCCCATCCCCTGCAGTACTTCCACCTGAAGGTGGCACAGGACCAATGGAGGAGGGGAGCCCAGGCTGGGCACTGGACCTGCTGGTGCCAGGTGCACTCGCCAGCTGAGGAGGGACAGGTGGGTCCGCTGGGACTGGCCTTCCCATACGTTCTGTGATTAGGTGTGTTTAATTACAACATAAACAACAGCATTCCAAATTAGTTGTAACAGCATGCAGTAATATTCCCATTGACCCAACACAACAAGGTTCCAACAGTTGAACAGCAAGCATAACACATGCATATATTGCTACCTCATTCAACACACACTTCACCCAAACCATACTATCACTAGCTAAACAACACAACCCCCCTCCCCTCCAACCCACACCTTCAACTAGTAATCTCCCCACTGCCTTCTCTTTTTCTCCTGTACCTACCTCCAACATAAAAATACTCTTAACTAAACTTAAACCCACCAAATTAGCAGCAGACAACCTCCCAAGTGAATACCTACAAATCGCAGCTGATGCTCTGGCCTACCCAGTATCCATCTTGATTAACCGATCTCTGTCAGAAAGTTACGTTCCCACATTGTGGAAAGTCTCACATATAATTCCCCTCCACAAAGGCGGACCCTCTGCAGAACTAACCACCATTACCCATACCTATTCTCTCTCCACTCTCCAAAGTACTAGAGATGCATACACTCTCCGGTCTCACACTACGTCCTTACTAACAAGCTCCTTTCCAGTACTCAGCATGGTTTCCACCAAACCATAGCACCACCACTGCCTTACTCTCCTTTACAAACACTATCCTTCAGCATAAAAACAATGGCTATCTCTCCTCTGCTACTTTCCTAGACCTATCTAAAGCATTTGACATGGTCCCACACAAACAACTTATCTCTGTCCTCAATAACCTATCCTTCTCACAATCAGTCACCAACTGGTTTCAGAGTTACCTGTCTGACCGCCAACAATCCGTTGTATGGCAGAATGACATATCTCCCCAACTACCTGTCTCCATAGGGTTCCCCAAGGATCCATCCTTGGACCCCTACTTTCTCTGTTTACACCAATAATCTAGCCTCTGCCACCAAACATGGCACACTCATCCAATACGCAGATGACTCTACCATCATCTGCTCAGCCCAGTCCCTACCCAAACTGCAAAAGTCACACTGGATGCCTTTTCCTCTATTGAAACATGGTTATCCGATGCCCAATTAATACTCAACCCAAACAAAACTAAACTACTCATCTTCCAACCCACCAAACATACTCAAAACAACTCTCACTTTAACATCACAGCAAAAGACAACACCACTATATACCCAACTGAACACACCAAATTGCTAGGAGTGGAAATAGACAATAAACTAAAATTTGACATTCACATATCCATGACCATAAAAAGTCCACAAAAACTAGGAGCATTATACAGAAATAAACAATTTCTCACCAAAGCAGCAAAGATTTCAATAGCAAATTCCCACCTTATCTCCACCCTACTTTATGCCTCTCCAGTATATACCAACCTAAGGCAATGTGATCTAAACAAGCTAGAGACCTGCTACAACAAAATCGCAAAATTCGCCACAGGGGCATCCTACCGTAGTCACCACTGTCTCTCACTTGCTGAACTGGGCTGGCTTGAACTCCCTCACCTCCTTCAGTGGTATCAACTCTCACTCGCCCACAAACTAGTAAACCATCCACTAAATGTTTCATCCCTCCAGAATCTACTCCAACCCTATCGCACCACCAGACCACTAAGATCCAGCAACAAAAATCACTTGCAGATCACTAAAGCCAATAACTCTGCTGGTGAAGCACTATTCTCTTGCGCCATAGCCAAATTATGGAACTCACTCCCACCCACAATTACCTCCGTACCATCATGCACCAACTTCAAAACTTTATTAAAAGCACCTAAAACATGCTGGCTATGCCCTTGCAACTCCCACTCTAATATCATCCACCCCATCCAACTACTACCTTTCTTTCACCTCCACTAACTACCTTGATGATAGCAAGCTCAGATGCTCATAAGCCTAGTACTTATTATGCAGCAGGAACTTCTCATTGTTACATTTGTTAATGCCCGTTATATACTTCACAGATAAAGATTCTAGTTGTCTACTAATGTACTATGTTCTTCATCTGTAAATATGTTGTAAGTAATTTCTATGGTAAATTGTTAATCACTATGTAATCCAATGTAACTACTGTCTGTTTATTTTACTGTGGAGCTTTTCTCCCCGGGCCTCTGCTGAAAATGGACCCACGTCCAGTCGGACACTCCCGGTCAACAAATTTAAATAAATAAATAAATATATTGAATGGCAGTGGACATTCCAACAGCATGCAGGGATGATTGGTAGCAACAGGCCACCATGATTGTGGTGTTTGAACAGGGCACATGCATCAAAGTGAATGCAGATATTTATAGAACAATAGGACATATGTCCCAACAAATGTTTTGAGATTACACATACCCATTGAGGTGTGGAATTGCATTGTTTATGCACATACAGTAGGGTGTAGAAAGAAACCTCAATTAACATCTTATAAGTACTTTTAGTCTACACTACATTCCTATTGACTGCAGGTGTATATCCCCTACATGTATTATTACACTTGCCAACATGCATTAGGTTGTGTAATGGGTTTGGCTAGTTCATTATATACCTGACCTATATCTGACATACTAACTGTCCAAGATGCAGATGTTACTGCTACATATTTATTGATTTTATTTATATTTCTTTATCTACATATCTGGATGTGTTCACATGACATTTTCAGCTCAATTTGTACAGAACCCTGCATTTCGTGTAGCACACTCACATTTCTGGGGAACAAATTAATGAGCTACTCATGTGCCAGATTTACTTATGCATGCCAGCCACTAACTGACTGTTGAGGACTGTATATATGCTTCACAGCTACTGGTACTTCCATCAACCACTTTAGATGGGACTGCCCAACTGTGGGTTGCCAGCACTTATTAAAACAGTACTATTTGTATAATGCAAGGGTACAACAACATTTCAAAGTAAGTGACACAGACACACTCCAAGTTTTATTCCTTTATTAATTACATTACACACTTTTCCACAGGCTCTCTCCTTTATTTGATATTACAGTGCATATGGCAGACATATTCAAGACATATTATACCTTTATTAACAAGTTAAAACACTCTTTTTCAGTCTCGCTTACTTATTTTATATAACAGTACATGCAGAGATATTATTCCGTACATATTTTACCTTTCATAATGGGTTACTACACTCTATTTTCTGGCTCTCTGACTTTTTTTATATATAACAGTACATGCAGAGAAATTATTCAGGGCATTTTATGGCTGTATTATTGGGCTACAACACTTTCTTTCAGGCTCTCTCACCTATTTTATATAACAATACATGCAGAAGAATTACTAACCTGCCTGGTGGCGTAGCCTTAGCAGCCTATCTGCATAGGCTTGCTGATTCGCAGCACGGACACCTGCAGCTGTGAAGTAAATGAAGGGATATTGAGACATACCTATCCATTATATAGACTAAATAGCATGTCGTACATACTGCATTCCATGGCTACCTACTCAGTTGTGGGGCATCGTGAATCCCACGTGCCTCCTGTATCCATTGGTTCAGTAGGTCCTGCTTCCGTCTCTTCAGGTCTGCATGGTGGTGACAGACCGGCTCACCAATCTGAGGAATGCCTGTGACACTGGTGAGGTCATGAGCTAACCATTTCCAAGCCTCTGCTTTGTACTCCGTCCCTTGGAACTGGCCCTGCAGGAGTCTTGACTCATGACGGTGGACAAGGAGCCAAACCATGTATTTCAACTCCTCAATGCCCCAGCATTGTGCTCTAAAGTGTGTACCCTCTCCAGCACCAGCCATTCTAACTGCAGATGGGAGTTACAATCAGTTATGGCGAGTATTCCCGCCTATGGGGCTTAAATATGCTGCATTTCCTGCACTTTTTTGTGATTGGCCATTTTTGAAAATTCTCGGCTGACTGCAGACCTGCTTAGCAATGGTTAATCTACCATTTATAAGTATATATATGTTAACAGTGGCTGCTTATCCTAAGCTGTCATGGCTTAGTGGTTCAGTGCTTTGATTATGGTGCACAGTGTCCTGGATTCGAACCTTGTCATTGCTTTTTATTTTACTACTGTCCAGACAGATTAGGGGGTGTGGCTGTGTTTAGGCAACTTTGATCTACATTGCTCCACGTTGCCCGACGGTGTGTTGGTTGGCGCTGCGCGTACCTCTGCACAAAGCGATTGCGCTGGGTAAAGCACTATTTAGCTATGGGCAACTACATTGCACTGGGTAAAGCGCTGCTTAACTACGGGCAACTATATTGTGCTGGGTAAAGTGCTGCTTAACTACGGTCAACTATATTGCGCTGGGTAAAGCGTTGCTTAACTGTGGGCAATTATATGTCAGGTTCCTTTATAAATATACATTTTGTTCACTGATACATAGGGCATTTCAATGCTTTGTAGTAAAAGTTTAATCATATATGTCAGGAATTATTTCATATACTAATTTTGAACATAAAATAGGAAGGGGAGTGGTGGGATTCGAACTGTGAACGCCTCCTCTTTGTGCAAACGCTCTACCACTATGCTATTGCTATTTGGCATAATTTGCATAAACATTCCTTATTATGCTCTTCCATGTCGAGATTGCTAACTGGAGCTAAGCAATGGGCACACCCACGCACACACGCGCAAATACGGGCAGCTATATTGGGAATTAGAAAAAAAAAAATTAATGTTTTACTTTTTATAACTGTGCTGGGGGTTTACAATGTCAGGGAGTTTGGTGTTGGTTACATGGACATTTGAGCTCTTGCGTGTTGACATTTTGCATTTCAGACACTTGCAGGGGCGTGGACCTTTAGACTGCTCAGCAGTCAGACACGCCGCATGCTTTCCTGCACTGTCCGTGTTAGACTTGGAGTAGAGTCAGCATGCCCTCATGAATATTCATGGCACGCTGACATCATACTGTTCAACTGCAACCTTCGAGTAAGACTTAGTTAGTCTTACAAGGAGGATTCGTGAATCCGGGGAAATATCTTTTTGCCACAAAAGTGTAAAGTTAAAGAAGCATTTTCCTGGCTGCCAACTCACAAAAACACTGTACCTTTTAAAAATTGCTGTCTTGCAAGCTGGCATTAATTGACTGCAATCACTTACAGATATTTTAGAGCTAAACTACCTTAAAAAAACAGTTTGACAGACAATCTATAAATGGGTGGGATCAACTAATAGCTTATAAGATTTTGAACTGTTTAAGATTAGATAGTGTATAAGCTGTCATTAAGCAGCCATGATCATTTATAAAGATAGGGTTGCAAACCTGTGGTTTGTTGTCCCTCACATCTCCTGTAAACTAACTGGTTATTCTTCAGTTTTATGCTAAAAGATACAATCCAGAACACAAGGTGGTGTGTCTGATATAAATTGTTTGAAAACTGAGTCATGCCATGCAGTACCTTTCTCTTCCTAGTCACTGAAGTGGTCTTAAGTTCTCAGGTGACAACAGTTTTCCAGTAACAACATGTTGCTTCCCAGTTCTACTAACAAGCATTAATAAAGGCACAACTGCATGGAAATTCCTCACACATTGTAACTGAAGGATCCTGTAATAAATGTTGTGCTAGCCAGAAAAAAAGTGTCTCATAATAGATAACTTTGATTAGCTAGTGAAGTGGAAAAAATGCTGTGCGGAGAAGTGTGCCAGTAATTTGACTTGTTGATTATGTAGCTATAAATTTTATGATGCTGCTTTAGAAAGGAACAGCTGGCTTTGAGTTTTATAGGCAAAAGTAACAAGGAAAATATGCTAAGTCACAGCATATTACATTTTAAAATGATCTAATTTAACGACTATGACTGTCCCAAGGAATATGTAGTAGCTTAGAATGTTTCACAGCCAAGTACTAAAATGTCTTGGAACTACCTGCATAAACAAGAAAACTCATTTGGCACTGCCAAGTACATATTTGCCTAGTTTATGTGTGCATGTGTGTGTGTGTGTGTGTGTGGGGGGGGGGGGGGGTTATACTCTTGTGACCTGCTATAATGCCAGCACAACTGTGTGTTTAAAGAAAAAAGTGTAAACAGCAAGTTAGTATTTCAATCCTGCCACAGATCAAGCTGTACTTTTCCTTTGTCATTGTGCATCTGAGGACATGACAGGCATAAAATAATATATTGTGCATAACTGCCTCCTGTAGCATCCATTTATGACACTTGGTTCACTCACCGTAACTGAAACGGGAAGAAAAAATACAGTGTATCTTCCTCATCTTCCTCTTCCAAGGATGGCATATAAACATTTTCTGACACTAATTCCAGAGTTAACATGCTAAAGAAATTATTTTTTCTTCAGTCCCAAACATCACTGTCTTCAGCAGGCATTTTGCTGCATACAGATCCAAACTGTGACTTATAGAATGAATATTGACAATATTCCAGACTGGTTTTAATATTATTTTTTTCAGCTGAGTATTCTATACTTATATCCATCCATTTTCAATAACCAACTTTTTCTTTTCAGGGTCATAGGAAGTCATAAATTATCCTGACAAGCAAGGTGCATAAGCTGGGAACCAATCTTGAATTGGATGGCAGTGCATCAAAGCACACACACACACACACACACACACACACACACACACACACACACACACACATACACACACACACACACGCACACGCACACGTGCACCCATGCACATGCACACATAAAACACACTACACAGACACACACACACACACACACACACACACACACACACACACACACACACACACACACACACACACACACACACACACACACACACACACACACACACACACACATACACACACACACATACACACACACACGCACACGTGCACCCATGCACATGCACACATAAAACACACACACACACACACACACACACACACACACACACACACACACACACACACACACACACACACACACACAATCAAAAGCATACTTCAGATTTACCTATAAACAATTCTAACACCAACAGTTCACCTACTTGCATGTGTTGTTCGAGATTTTAGAGGAAGCAGGACCTCCAGCAAAGATACATATGGACATCTGAAGTACATACAACCTACATGCATAATCTCGACATGGAAGAGCATAATAAGGAATGTTTATGCAAATTATACCAAATAGCAATAGCATAGTGGTAGAGCGTTTGCACAAAGAGTATATGAAATAATTCCTGACATATATGATTAAACTTTTACTAAAAAGCATTGAAATGCCCTATGTATCAGTGAACAAAATGTATATTTATAAAAATAGTTTGAAAGAACTAAAACCACCAGATCTCTTTTAATTTTATTACACTTAAAAGCAAACCAGTTAAGAAAATATGGCTAAAATACCTAGCTCCTGCTCCTAATAGCGATTTCAACCCTTTCAGGACAGTCACTACAGATGACCATGAGATGTTGCCCCGATAGCTACATCCTATAAATGTGAAACAAATTTGTCATTGTGTTGCCCCGTGTCCGCTATCACTGAAGTTAACTGAAAATGAAAACATGAGTGACACTATATTTAGGACAAAAGAACTTGTCTACTCTCCCTAATCCAGGAGATACTGCATTGGAGTATAGGACCTAGATAGGGCACGAACGAAGATGCTTGTATGACCCAGCAATAATTGCAGGCTATGATATAAAAATGAAGGAATTTGTGTTTTTGTTGGCTGAATATCAGCACAGAACTGTACACTGCTGATGGAAATACTGAACTACACTCAGACAACACTGGCATACAAGTGGAACTGTGTGAGAGTGGAGTAATAGTGTATCTTTACAATCCTCTGTCTATTGCCTCAACATTGTTAATTTTATTATGTGAACACAAACTCTAGTTACTTTAGTTATTGAGAAGTTAAGAAAGTCAGTGTCTTTTTTACCAATAAATGCCATCCTTTGAACCTATTTTAATGTGTCAAAGACATAAATGAGAACTTTACAGAATTAGTTTAGAATATTCCTTATCTACCACTGAATCTTTTAAAACATACTGCACTAATGCACTCCACGTGAACATGAAATTGTCTAACCTTGAGAAGTGACCAGCTTTTATTTAGATGTTATTTCCATCTGTATAATTAGTAAAACATAGTTTGATAACTAAATAACTTTCATTTCTTTGTCAGGGTACAACTATACTACAATGTTAGGTCATGAGTTAATGGCTAAGTGTTCACAGTTTTTGTTAAAGGCACAGTTTCTTTACATTGGATTGCTTACAGTTGGTTAGCTGAATTTATTTTCATATACGTCAGTCTGTATTACAGTAACATACATTGCAGTTATTAATTCTCTAATTCCCTACTTGTTTAAGATATGACATGTTTCTTTTGAAGCTGGTTTATTTTTTTTAATACATTTCTTAATCAGGTAAGTGAGTTGATCCCCAGACCCTTCCCAGCCACAACCTGGGTGGCAAGATATATAAATAAACATTTCAGAGTAGACAGTCAGCAGCCATTGCGAAGGTGCTACAGTACTAGGAGAAACTGTAGGCAGGTGTGCGGACATCACATAAATCCCACACACATGGCAGCCAGAGATCATTGTTGAACAGTAGGCCATGGTGGTATGAGACCCAGATATTAACCACAGAGCTCCTGTTCTGAAATTATGAAAGGTATTCCTGCTTTTGGTGATTTAGGCTATCCAGCTATTGACTGAGAGACTTACCATCCTGTGTCTCTATTCTTATTGTTTTACAATTTTTTGAGTAAAAACAAGCTACACAATTTCATACTTGAACATGCAGGTTATAATAATATTTTAGAGCTTATTCCTTATAATAATTTCCCTAGATTTATTAACATTTTAGTCAATGACTTGAGGAAGTCTGACCTTAAATGGTTATTGCTGAACTTAAGTGCAAACTGCTACATAGATCTGAGAGTTGAATATCCTTAGCACTGGTCACTTTCAGGAGCATCATTGTTGTATAATTAATTTCACTTCCTGTAATATTCCTTGTGTTAAAGTTACAAATGATTTTTCAAAAAAATGAAGATTAAAATTTGCTGTTTGATATTTCATTTTCATTGTATCCTCGGTTTTTCATTGTAACCACATACACAAAATGATGTCTTGACAAACATTGAGCAGGGATCTACATGAAGCAGCAAAGCACTATGAGTAAGAGAAAAACCTATTTCTTTAAATGAGTGTGAAGACTGGTAGAGAAGGGTGAAGGCTGCCAGCCTAGCCAGATAGAACTGTGCAGAAAATTCTGTAATTTGTAAATATAAAGGAAAACTACAGGATTGTTGTCTTAAATGTAAAGAAATGCTGTTTCAACAATGTGGCAACATTGCCCTCTGCTATAAAGAAAACTAAGTCAAGCATTTAAACTCTTTCTTTTGAAGTTAAAACTATTTCAAATCTATCCTTTGATATGTAGAGGCCGGAGTCAGTCTGTCTTGACTAGCACATTCTTTCTATAGTTTTAACTTGAGGAATAATTACTAGAGTGTACATGTGAAATGTCTTTTATTGTTGTAGCTTCCTGAACAGGTGTAAGCTTGCTAAGTAATATAGCCTGTTGGCCTGGGAACCCCAGGCTAAGTGTCAAAATTTAATGTGTATACTGGGAAACCTAAGTGTCAAAAATTATGTAAACTGGGAGGGCCCAGCAGAAATGTTTGTTAGTGATTTTAAAAACTATTGCTCAGAGAGATACTGCAAGCATTTTGATTGTGACTATCCAATTCAGCACTGCCTTATGCTCCATGTAAGTAAGTTACTTTAGAAGTATGTTTTCTTGCAACAATAGCTAGGAATTAGAAAAGATTAGACTAAGTGTTTTCTGTTATGTCAGAACTGTACTACTGAATTATTTTAAGTTTCTGTGTGATCTCTGAACTCTTGAATAGCACTGTGGTGTAGTAGTATTGTCTTGTGTTTTTAGTATTGATTATTAAATATTTTTAAAACATTTTCACTTTTGGCTGGTTTATGTAGAGATAATTTAAGATCTAGAGTACATTGCATGCTTATAAGTGTCCTGTACTAAGCTCTTCCAATAAGCCTTGATTGCTTTGTTATACTACTATTGGATAATAATATTGCACAGTAATAATTGGACACCCTTTTAAGGGCCTTTGGGTAGCTTATAATTATTAGCTGGTGGTGGCAGGAATTACTACCATATAGTCTGGGCATAGGGGCACAGCTGGCGAATCTGTGTCAGCCTTTCAGAGGAGTGTCTGTGAAGTTGTATAAATACTTATCTCAAACTGTGTGTGTGTGTGTGTGTGTGTGTGTGTGTGTGTGTGTGTGTGTGTGTGTGTGTGTGTGTGTGTCAGCTACTTGGGCAGGGATACAAAGCACTGGTTGGACACAGAGGGTACTGGAGGTTAGCTTGCCAGCTAGGCTGAGATCTGGACCATATAGCTGTGATAGTGGGGAGTCTTATTGGGGACCTGGAGAGCAAGAGAGCAACCAGCCCCAGACTAACTGTGATCTCTTTGTGCTCTTAAGGGAAATTGCACTTTACTGTGTATATTTGTTATCATTTCTCCTATATGAGATGCCCTCTCTGGTGTTAGTGGTGAGGACTGAGGCTCCTTGATTGCTGGGCCAGGGCATGGGTGTCACAATGAGCAACATTTTATTTATATTACAATTTCACTACAGCATCATAACCTGTTAGTTTCCAATGGGAGATGTTCCAGCTCCAATAACTAGTTGACAAGTTGTGTTTCTAGGCAGTAAAGAACTGCTACTGATGAATTTGGCATGGAAATTAAGTTACCTCTATATCAGTTTAGGTAGTGAGGAATTGTGGAGTCAATCTTTTACAATGTCACGGCAGGAATTTTCATCTAAGAGAAAAAAATTCAGGGACTCAAGCTTATATGCAAAATAAAATACAAAAGCATGAATTTTCCATCTAAAAAAATATAATTTGTTATTGTAATCATAAGGAGATTATATCCATCTCAAAGTTTTTTTTTTACTTGTATTTGTTTCAGAATATGACCAATGTACTTTAAATCTCTACACATGTACCTACTTTAAATGTTATAGTTAACATCAAACATCTGAATTGCATCAAATATTTAATTACAGGATGGTTAAGAATAACTTTAAAATATTGTATGAAAATATGCAAATGATTATAGATAAATATGCTCTTACAACTTTAGTTCCTATATTGGAAAAGAAAGCCAGATTAACAACAAACAACATGGCTAACAAGTAAATGTAGTGCACCAAGATTTTAAAATTATTTCCTAGTCAAGATAATTTGATACAGTAAAGAAGGGTATATAAACCTGTACAGCTGGTCATACAATGTAAACATATACCTTTGAAATAAATGTAGATACTCAACTTGTAATAGGAAAGTATTTTTATCCATGTATATTGGGAAATATCAAGAAATATATCCCACACTGTTGGTGATTGCTTAAACTGGCAGAGCTGCTTTCTGTTTTACCTGCTCCATTTTGTTTTCTGTTTTAAGAAATATACTTGACCTAGTGTTTTTGTTCTGTGTGAGAGATAGACACTTAAATTATCTAGGCTGCACATTTCACATCTTTATTTTCAGATCTCAACCTCTTAGCACAAAAAATTCAGACAAAGCACCAGAAATAGGAACAGATTTTAAAAACTGCTCTTAGAAACTTAGAAAGTTGCTAGAATAAAAGGTCTTGTGTTACCATATATTTTCTCAAGGATATGAGGTCTTAAACCTAAATGCCTGCCATTATTTAGTGAATTCAGTCCTTACTGATTTGTCACAAAAATCCAGAAAACTTTACATTGTATGACGAACATACCCAACATATATGAAGCAAAACTTTGGACATTCTGTGAAAATCTAGACAATTGAAAGGTGTGGGTGAGAGATCTAGGTACACAGAGAGATAGTGGCCTGAACTTTGTCTTCCATGTGTCCACACTGGTAGGGAAATACTTTTATGTGGCACAGCTTCCAAGGAAATTATAATCCCACTGTACTCAGCCCTCATTAGACCAATAATAGAGTACAATGTGCCATTTGGCATGTACTTGACTAGGCACTTACAGCAGCTGGAGTAACTTTAGAGGTTCTTCACAAAGAAAATACAGGGTGTAAACAACATAAACTAGGCATCTAGACTAAACATCCTGTTCCTTTACTCTGTCTCTTACTGACTATTAACAGGTGACCTATGCTTCACCTACAAGGTACTCACAAATCCAGCCCTGATGGAGCTACTACGCACATGCAAGTCAAGCAGCGTAAGGCTCACCCGATCTAGGGATCTAAACTTAGTCAGTGACTCAAACAAAACACCCAATCTAGGGATCTAAACTTAGTCAGTGTCTCAAATAAAACATGCTGGAGAGACAGATATGTGTCTCAGATTTCCCCTTCTTTGAAACAGGCTTCCTATTCATATTAAGCAAAGCCCTTCACTGGCCATCTGCAAACGCAGTTTGGATCAATGAATAGGGAATTGCAACTTCACACCTAGGGTAGTGCCTATGTCCCTTATGGATAGGGTCAATCTGTAAGATACTCAATGCACAGGCAACACTCCATGCCATCATCTTGCCCCAGGGGTCATATATTGGGTAAATTGAGTTATGTCGGCTAGGCTTGTAAAGGCCTTTAAGCTGTTAGCCTAGTAATCTCTTATGAACCTATAAACTTATAAGACATAGCAGATTGCATTATTCAGTTTCTATAAAATAACAAAAAACTATAGGAAAAACGTGCTGAAGTTCCTTGTTTCATGAAATGGCAAGGTAAATCTTTATATTTTCTAAATCACTGACTGCAAAATGATAGTCCAGCTATTTTTAGGGGAAAAATCTGCTTAGACTCATATACCATTCCATGGTTATTAAGGTATGCCAAATGATTCACCATTAAGCACTTAGTAGAAGTGCCCCCTTAATTATTCAACAAGCATTTGGTAGAACACAACACAGTCTGAAGGTAAACGTTTGCAGAAAACAGTTTATAAATCTTAAATTCTTATTGCTGTTTATCTTACAATTTTGGATTCTTAAATGGCACTGGTACATCTCTAAAAACTACCTGTCAGAAATTACACTTGTTTCATACTGCAGTTCATCAATCATATGGAATACTGTTTATGGCAACTGCATTTGCATATGCAGTAAATGTAATTGTCTCTTCATATGAAGGCATGTGATGTTTCAGTATTAAACTGCAAAAGAAGATTTTGGTGCACGCCAATTGCTTCAATATCAGACAGCAAGCACAGGTATAGATCTTATCTTCAAATATATATTCCTGCTTTTGTATCCTATTCGCATCTCACAAAGCAGCAGCAAGCTTAAAGTACTTGCTTAAGGATTTTTTTTCACTCAAAGTAAAAAAAAAATATGGTAATATATAAATATGTGAAAGCATTTAAAAGAGATAGTCACCTAGGGGCTGCCTTCTGCCATTAGGTAAAACTTCAAAATAACTAAATGCATGGTCCCTTTTGCATTCCTTATTGTTTGCAAACAAAATCCATCCCATAAATAAATAATACTATAAGTTAATGAGCAGACACTTTCTACTGGTGAATATTTACTAATTGCTTACAGAAAAATAAGATAATGTACTAATGCAGACAAACTATTATTGTGCAAAGGAGTTTCGCCAAAGTGTATGAACCTAGAAATGACCCAGGTTATTGGGGAATCAGAAGTTTGAAATCTTTATATTTTGGAGTATTGCATTTTCATATCATAAACGTTTCATTAACTGTGATGATCAAAACTGTTCTGGTTCCAAAAAACAATAAATAAATAATTACACACACACACACACACACACACACACACACACACACACACACACACACACACACACACACATACATATTATACATGCATACATATGTACACACACACACACACACACACACACACACACACACACACACACACACATTTAACCCCTTGCATTTACTTTAATAGCATGCATGAGCACCTGCATTTACAAGATTACCAGTGGATTACACATGTATGCTCTTTACTAATTCAAAAATAAATAGTGTCAGTAATTTACAGATAATTATAGTAACTGACCTACCTCTATACTTGGTTCCTCATAACAAATAAGGAACAGATGGGAGTAGGCAGCAGTGGCCCCACACATTGAAATCTTTCCTAATAAATAGTAGTTCATTTGCTGCACAAGGCCTCCTATGCATACCGATGGCAGTAATTATAATGCTCATCAACTACTGCAAGCATTCCTGCAGAGATTTGAAAACCACTTGTACCAATTTATCTTAATTGTGAAGAATGATATGAACCACAGGACAGAGAAGACATCTATTAATCTTTTTCTTGCAAACTGAATATTGTTTGCTTATTTATTTATCATTTGTTAACAGAATAAATGGGCTTGTGGACAGACCGCATTTAGCCACCATCTACGCCATAAGAGCAACAACAAATGTATTAGTCTATCTAATCAGCAGGTTGTTTTTAGAAGGAGGAGGAAAACTTTACTGCAAAGTAAAAAAATAAAAAAAGCGTAGCTACTGAAGATCATGGAAATATATACAGTGCAAGACAACAAGACTGAACTCCAAATGCTGATGCTCAGATGCAGACCTCTTAGCACTGAGCCGACTTATAGTTAGAGGGGTAATAAAGGACTGGAATAACAAAGTCAGTGACAACTAACATGGAAGAAAAGTTTGTCCTCTGTTTTACTCTTTTCCAAAATGATCCAATATAGGCTGACATTACGTTTTCTTGAGTGCTTAAATTTACATACTACATCATACAGTGTTGTTAAAACAAGCTGAATTCTCTCATTGGTCACTGCCCCTTCATCTTCTCTTTTCTCTGCTCATTACCCAAGCCTCATCCCTAACTAATTTCCTGTAGATGCAAATCCTTTGCAGAGAACACTAAGCTGAAAACTAGACACTCAACTATTGTTTCGTCCCTAATTATTAACACCACTGATGCCAACTTTTCAGCCGAGTTCTTTATCCATGTATTAACACATCTACAAGATTTCTGTTTCCCCATAATCTATATAATTTATAACACAAAACCAAAACAATGGTTAGATGAACTTAAAACACTCCTGAAGCTAAGAGATGATTCACGGTGAAAATAGAAAACTGACCAAACTTGTTCAAATAGAAAATACTTGCTGAATATATTCCTGTCTTCCACTTCAGACATATTAGATCTAATGATATTATCCCACTCCAAGGACAATGTCAACCTTATGGCATCTCTCCTTAAATTAGGCAAAGTCTGCCCATAGTCATTTACAATTGTTGGGACTTCATCATTAAATCCCCTCCAACTCATCTTTAATATCTGCCTGCCAGCACCATGCCCAATTTCTGGAAACTAACTATAGTGAAACCTCTTGCTAAACAATCCAATTATCCTCTCCCACCCATGTTACTATGTATAACTTAAACAATCCCATTATCCTCTCCCACCCATGTTACTATGTATAACTTAAACAATCCCATTATCCTCTCCCACCCATGATACTATGTATAACTTAAACAATCCCATTATCCTCTCCCACCCATGTTACTATGTATAACTTAAACAATACCATTATCCTCTCCCACCCATGTTACTATGTATAACTTAAACAATCCCATTATCCTCTCCCACCCATGTTACTTTGTATAACTTAAACAATCCCATTATCCTCTCCCACCCATGTTACTATGTATAACTTAACCAATCCAATTATCCTCTCCCACCCATGTTACTATGTATAACTTAAACAATCCCATTATCCTCGCCCAACCAATGTTACTATGTATAACTTAAGCAATCCCATTATCCTCTCCCACCCATGTTACTATGTATAACTTAAACAATCCCATTATCCTCTCCCACCCATGTTATTATGTATAACTTAAACCATCCCATTATCCTCTCCCACCCATGTTACTATGTATAACTTAAACAATCCCATTATCCTCTCTCACCCATGTTACTCTGTATAACTTAAACAATCCCATTATCCTCGCCCACCCATGTTAGTATGTATAACGTAAACAATCCCATTATCCTCGCCCACCCATGTTACTATGTATAACTTAAACAATCCCATTATCCTCTCCCACCCATGTTACTATGTATAACTTAAACAATCCCATTATCCTCTCCCGTCCATGTTACTATGTATAACTTAAACAATACCATTATCCTCTCCCACCCAAGTTACTATGTATAACTTAAACAATCCCATTACCCTCTCCCACCCATGTTACTATGTATAACTTAAACAATCCCATTATCCTCTCCCACCCATGTTACTATGTATAACATAAACAATCCCATTTTCCTCTCCCACCCATGTTACTATGTATAACTTAAACAATCCCATTATCCTCTCCCACCCATGTTACTATGTATAACGTAAACAATCCCATTATCCTCTCCCACCCATGTTACTATGTATAACTTAAACAATCCCATTATCCTCTCCCACCCATGTTACTATGTATAACTTAAACAATCCCATTATCCTCTCCCACCCATGTTACTATGTATAACTTAAACAATCCCATTATCCTCTCCCACCCATGTTGCTATGTATAACTTAAACAATCCCATTATCCTCTCCCACCCATGTTACTATGTATAACTTAAACAATCCCATTATCCTCTCCCACCCATGTTACTATGTATAACTTAAACAATCCCATTATCCTCTCCCACCCATGTTACTATGTATAACTTAAACAATCCCATTATCCTCTCCCACCCATGTTACTATGTATAACATAAACAATCCCATTTTCCTCTCCCACCCATGTTACTATGTATAACTTAAACAATCCCATTATCCTCTCCCACCCATGTTACTATGTATAACTTAAACAATCCCATTATCCTCTCCCACCCATGTTACTATGTATAACTTAAACAATCCCATTATCCTCTCCCACCCATGTTACTATGTATAACTTAAACAATCCCATTATCCTCTCCCACCCATGTTACTATGTATAACTTAAACAATCCCATTATCCTCTCCCACCCATGTTACTATGTATAACTTAAACAATCCCATTATCCTCTCCCACCCATGTTACTATGTATAACTTAAACAATCCCATTATCCTCTCCCACCCATGTTACTATGTATAACTTAAACAATCCCATTATCCTCTCCCACCCATGTTACTATGTATAACTTAAACAATCCCATTATCCTCTCCCACCCATGTTACTATGTATAACTTAAACAATCCCATTATCCTCTCCCACCCATGTTACTATGTATAACTTAAACAATCCCATTATCCTCTCCCACCCATGTTACTATGTATAACTTAAACAATCCCATTATCCTCTCCCACCCATGTTACTATGTATAACTTAAACAATCCCATTATCCTCTCCCACCCATGTTACTATGTATAACTTAAACAATCCCATTATCCTCTCCCACCCATGTTACTATGTATAACTTAAACAATCCCATTATCCTCTCCCACCCATGTTACTATGTATAACTTAAACAATCCCATTATCCTCTCCCACCCATGTTACTATGTATAACTTAAACAATCCCATTATCCTCTCCCACCCATGTTACTATGTATAACTTAAACAATCCCATTATCCTCTCCCACCCATGTTACTATGTATAACTTAAACAATCCCATTATCCTCTCCCACCCATGTTACTATGTATAACTTAAACAATCCCATTATCCTCTCCCACCCATGTTACTATGTATAACTTAAACAATCCCATTATCCTCTCCCACCCATGTTACTATGTATAACTTAAACAATCCCATTATCCTCTCCCACCCATGTTACTATGTATAACTTAAACAATCCCATTATCCTCTCCCACCCATGTTACTATGTATAACTTAAACAATCCCATTATCCTCTCCCACCCATGTTACTATGTATAACTTAAACAATCCCATTATCCTCTCCCACCCATGTTACTATGTATAACTTAAACAATCCCATTATCCTCTCCCACCCATGTTACTATGTATAACTTAAACAATCCCATTATCCTCTCCCACCCATGTTACTATGTATAACTTAAACAATCCCATTATCCTCTCCCACCCATGTTACTATGTATAACTTAAACAATCCCATTATCCTCTCCCACCCATGTTACTATGTATAACTTAAACAATCCCATTATCCTCTCCCACCCATGTTACTATGTATAACTTAAACAATCCCATTATCCTCTCCACCCATGTTACTATGTATAACTTAAACAATCCCATTATCCTCTCCCACCCATGTTACTATGTATAACTTAAACAATCCCATTATCCTCTCCCACCCATGTTACTATGTATAACTTAAACAATCCCATTATCCTCTCCCACCCATGTTACTATGTATAACTTAAACAATCCCATTATCCTCTCCCACCCATGTTACTATGTATAACTTAAACAATCCCATTATCCTCTCCCACCCATGTTACTATGTATAACTTAAACAATCCCATTATCCTCTCCCACCCATGTTACTATGTATAACTTAAACAATCCCATTATCCTCTCCCACCCATGTTACTATGTATAACTTAAACAATCCCATTATCCTCTCCCACCCATGTTACTATGTATAACTTAAACAATCCCATTATCCTCTCCCACCCATGTTACTATGTATAACTTAAACAATCCCATTATCCTCTCCCACCCATGTTACTATGTATAACTTAAACAATCCCATTATCCTCTCCCACCCATGTTACTATGTATAACTTAAACAATCCCATTATCCTCTCCCACCCATGTTACTATGTATAACTTAAACAATCCCATTATCCTCTCCCACCCATGTTACTATGTATAACTTAAACAATCCCATTATCCTCTCCCACCCATGTTACTATGTATAACTTAAACAATCCCATTATCCTCTCCCACCCATGTTACTATGTATAACTTAAACAATCCCATTATCCTCTCCCACCCATGTTACTATGTATAACTTAAACAATCCCATTATCCTCTCCCACCCATGTTACTATGTATAACTTAAACAATCCCATTATCCTCTCCCACCCATGTTACTATGTATAACTTAAACAATCCCATTATCCTCTCCCACCCATGTTACTATGTATAACTTAAACAATCCCATTATCCTCTCCCACCCATGTTACTATGTATAACTTAAACAATCCCATTATCCTCTCCCACCCATGTTACTATGTATAACTTAAACAATCCCATTATCCTCTCCCACCCATGTTACTATGTATAACTTAAACAATCCCATTATCCTCTCCCACCCATGTTACTATGTATAACTTAAACAATCCCATTATCCTCTCCCACCCATGTTACTATGTATAACTTAAACAATCCCATTATCCTCTCCCACCCATGTTACTATGTATAACTTAAACAATCCCATTATCCTCTCCCACCCATGTTACTATGTATAACTTAAACAATCCCATTATCCTCTCCCACCCATGTTACTATGTATAACTTAAACAATCCCATTATCCTCTCCCACCCATGTTACTATGTATAACTTAAACAATCCCATTATCCTCTCCCACCCATGTTACTATGTATAACTTAAACAATCCCATTATCCTCTCCCACCCATGTTACTATGTATAACTTAAACAATCCCATTATCCTCTCCCACCCATGTTACTATGTATAACTTAAACAATCCCATTATCCTCTCCCACCCATGTTACTATGTATAACTTAAACAATCCCATTATCCTCTCCCACCCATGTTACTATGTATAACTTAAACAATCCCATTATCCTCTCCCACCCATGTTACTATGTATAACTTAAACAATCCCATTATCCTCTCCCACCCATGTTACTATGTATAACTTAAACAATCCCATTATCCTCTCCCACCCATGTTACTATGTATAACTTAAACAATCCCATTATCCTCTCCCACCCATGTTACTATGTATAACTTAAACAATCCCATTATCCTCTCCCACCCATGTTACTATGTATAACTTAAACAATCCCATTATCCTCTCCCACCCATGTTACTATGTATAACTTAAACAATCCCATTATCCTCTCCCACCCATGTTACTATGTATAACTTAAACAATCCCATTATCCTCTCCCACCCATGTTACTATGTATAACTTAAACAATCCCATTATCCTCTCCCACCCATGTTACTATGTATAACTTAAACAATCCCATTATCCTCTCCCACCCATGTTACTATGTATAACTTAAACAATCCCATTATCCTCTCCCACCCATGTTACTATGTATAACTTAAACAATCCCATTATCCTCTCCCACCCATGTTACTATGTATAACTTAAACAATCCCATTATCCTCTCCCACCCATGTTACTATGTATAACTTAAACAATCCCATTATCCTCTCCCACCCATGTTACTATGTATAACTTAAACAATCCCATTACCCTCTCCCACCCATGTTACTATGTATAACTTAAACAATCCCATTATCCTCTCCCACCCATGTTACTATGTATAACTTAAACAATCCCATTATCCTCTCCCACCCATGTTACTATGTATACCTTAAACAATCCCATTATCCTCTCTCACCCATGTTACTATATATAACTTATATGATAAACAATATGAATACCTCCAACTCACTGAGTTTATTACAAAATATCACACTATCTCCCAAACACAGCATGGTGTTTGGTCAGACAGAAATATCTCCACTGCTCACTGGTCACTCACAGATAACATTTTTATAGTAATAGACAAAGGTATGTTATCCAGAGTAATGTTAGCTCTAACTAAGGCTTTTGACTTGCTGGACAACGGCATTTACCATCATACAGGCATTAGCATTCTCATTCTTCTAAAATTACTTATCAAACTGTACTTACAGATCAGCCTCAGTTTCACCATCTTCAAGCTGGTTCCTCTTCTCAAAAGAGTCCCTCAAGGCTACATTTTTGCACCTGTACATTAATAAACTTCCTTTGGACCTCCCCACCTTCCTCTTCTGGTATACACAGATGATCTGATACTTTACTGGTCAAACCACTGTCTGACATCTCTATAACAAGACCTACAATTACAGTTCCAGAGTCTCTTTAATGGGACCAGAGTAATAGCCTCATTTTCAGCTCTACTGAAATAACAAACTATGCTTTTCAGTAAGAATCAGAAGTGCATAAGAACTCCAAAGTCCTTAACCATTCAAGTTAACAGTAGCACAACTTGAGAATATCTTTGACTCTTGCAAGATCCTTTGCTTACATTCAACTTACATTTGGGTAATATAAAAAACATCAACTCCTTCCTTTTATGGGTATAAAATGAAAATCCTCCTTTCCCAATTTGAACTTAGTCTCCCACTGGTTTCAGTACTCACTGGTAAAATCTCCCCCTACTTTATAAAGCATCTCTAATTAAATGTATAGGTTTGCCCCTCGTGCACAGAAAGGAACATCACTGCATTATTCTAAATAAAGTGAAGTGGTTGCCTGTTAAATGGCATTCAGACCTATGCCTAGGGTACCATTTATTTAGGCTTCTTTATGAACACTTTCTTCCCCTTTTAAGTTCAATACTTATGAGAATTTGCCCCCTCATAACTTCAGAAGCCTTGACCACTCCTGTCCTCTAATACCTTCCCCTCAATCTAAACTTTACACTTTCAACCTTGCATTCTCTATTATTGGCGTAAACTATGGTAATTCCTCCCTGCCAAACTTAAGGAGTTCTCCAACTGACCAAAATTCTGGGCTCTGCTAAAAGCACATTTTGTTGCCCACTCTAAATGTACATGTAACCCATATGAGCATGTATCATAATCCTTCCTCTTTCTTTTCGCCTCTTCTGTCTATTCTGCCTTTTTCTCATGACTTGCATCAAGACACAATTCCCTCACCATCATGTGTACCGACTTCTAGTATATTGTAAATACTACAGATTATATTTTTGAGCTTTACTTGCTTTGTTCATTTAAACTTAATTGCATATGTACCCATTAAGCTCAGCTTCTTTTCTAACCCTGAGATGAGAATGAAACTGATCAGAACTTATCAGCCATCAGTCCTAGTTAAAAAGGTCAATAAATAAATAAATACATTTAATAAATCAATAAATGATATATGGTTCCATAGCATATTCACCATGGTAAAAGTGGCAGGAACAAATGTCAAAAGAGTATATTTCGGAATTTTGGTAAACATGTTCAATTCTATCGCATGTGTGATATGAGAAAAATGTTCAGTAAAGAACTTAGCATACACCACAACTTTGTCTAGTTTGCTATTTTTAGTTTTTCCTTGAATCTTCACACAATTTTCTAATGTGCTAAGCAAAATCAAATCTTTTTTTGACTTTCAGAAGACCAATGGTAAATACTTTGAAATCGTATTTAACCAAAGTTTCACTTTGCTTTTTGTTTTCTAAAGCTAACTCAGTGGTAGGTTAAAAGGCTGCATAAAATAAATACAAAGGTCGCAGCTCCAAAGGACTAAAAATATTTTAATTATGTGAGCGCTTTCCTTCATCTACCTCCAATGAACTTCTTTAGACATATTTAAAAACAGTCCACCCCTCCTTATATACAATTTAAGTCACATGGTTTGCTTATTAAAGATAATTACATTATTAAAAATGTAAAACAACACCTATCCAAAAAATAAGTCAAAAATCATTATAGTAGTTCAAAAAATGTTCCTGCATCTAACCGACTTTAAAGTACATATAAATAAATATTTTACATAACCATATACATCCCTATAGACATCTACATTAGCCACCTATTCGTAGTGTTCTTAAAAAAATAAATTCATGAACATACAAAATTTTTAAATGTTAGTAAGCACATAATAGAGCATTGGTCATTAAGCCCTGGAAAGTTATGGGCATTCAGCATCAACTGCCACCATAACTCGGGCCTTTCAAATAACAGGGACATATGACCTCCTCTAATGCCCTTCACCACTTGGTCAATTACTCTGAATTTAAAATGGTGCCCTGGACTATCCTGAATATGCCTAGCCAGGGCATTATTTTCTTTATACTTGTTTGTGCTGTAAATGTGGTCATACAATCTTGCCCTAATTTTCCGATTGGTTTTACTGGCATAAAATCCTGAGCATAATTGACATTTTGCTAAATAGACTACACTCTTAGAATCACAGTCAAACCTCCCTGTTGTTGAATACTGGACATCCTTAACCATGTAGTCCCTCCCTATAGCTATATACCTGCAATAAGGGCAAGCTTCATACTTTACCATGCCAGGATTCCTGCTACTCATCTTATAGGTTTATAGATTCGTAAGTTCATAGGTGTGTACTAGGCTAATGGCCCTGGGGCCTTTGCAAGCCTAGCCATAGGATTACCCTGGCACTGTGCCACCCAACCGTAGATCCCAGTGCCTCTGTCGAGTAGACCACTGGAGTTAACCCAGGGGTGAATTTTCTATTTCCCATCCACTCATTAAGATTTCTCTTGAATACAGGTCAGCGAGGTGCTCTGCTTGACATGTATGGGAAGTATATTCAATAGCATGGGCAGTTTCTAGGTTATGAACCTGTCCCTCTAGTACAGTCTGTTGATTGTGGTAATGAGGTTGAGGTATCTGGAGCGTGTGGTGTGGAGGGATTGAGATTTTTTTAGATGTAGCATCTCTAACAGAGCTGGGTCAGACATGGCTTTGTAAGTCAAGCAGAAATCGCCTCCAAGTAGGCGATATGAGACAGAGAATAATTGTAGTTTATTGAGTCTGTCCATATAGGACAAGTGTTTAAGGCCTAGGATCCTCTTTGTGAAGTACTTTTGTGGCCTCTCCAGTTGTTGCAGGTATCTAGTGAGGTACATGCCAAATGGGGCATTGTACTCGATGATTGGCCTATTGAGGGAAGAGTAGAGGGAGACAATGACCTCTTTCTTCTGGATGCAAAACCCTTAGTAATGATATGTGCTACATAGAAGGACTTTCTGACCACAGTGGCAATGTGGTGATCAAAAGAGAGGTTGCTGTCAACCTGTGTTCCCAGATCCCTTATAATGCCTTCTGTGTTCAGTGGACTACCATCGATGTGGTAATTCATGGGAACTGGGTTTTTCCCAAAGCGGATGACAACACATTTTTTTGGCATTGAGCTTAAGGCCATTGTTCTGACACCAGTAGTTGGTCTCAGTGAGGCCATTCTGTATGATGTCAACATCACTTGGGGAGTTAATAATAGCTCCAACTTGCAATTGTCTGTGAACTTTTTCAGACAGAGTCCCTTCGTGTTGGTCTGGACTTCAGAGAAGTAGATACCAAACAGGAGAGGACCCAGGATGAACCCTGTGGGACTCCACTCGTGACTAGTCAACAGTCTGACTTGGGCTCAGCTACTTTCACACTGTGGGTTCTATCTATGAGCCAAATTGCAACTCACCTAGTGATATAGGGGTTGATGCCTAGCTTAGTGAGTTTTTCTGATTTTTGAGTGGAGAATGGCATCAAAGGCCTTGGCCAGATCAAGACAGGCTGTATGAACCACCTTGCCTTCATCCACAGCTCTGGTGACTGACTAAAAGAAGTCAACCAAGTTAAGCAGGCATGATCTACCCTTCACAAAACCAAACTGTGTGGGATCCAGAGTTTGGTGGTTCCCTGTATCCTTGTTTATTAGGTCCATGATGATGTGTTCCATAGCTTTGCATATCAGACTCATCAGGCTAATGGGGCGATAGTTCCCAAGGTCTGTAGTTGCTCCTCCTTTGTGGAGAGGGATGACTGTAGCAGTCTGTCATTCGGTAGGGACAAAGCCTGAGGTGAGTCTGTGATTGAACAGGGGACACAGGTGAGGTTCCAGTTCACTCTGTAGTTCATGTAGAACACAGCCAGGGATATTGTCAGGTCCCCTAGAAGCTGTATTCTTGGCCTTGGACAGTGCTGTTTTAACCTGTGCAGCAGTAATACTGGGTAACTAGCAATCTACTGGTATTGTGATTGGTCCTTTGGGGGGAGAAGGGTAAAGTTGGCACTGAATCTGTAGGCCAGTATATTGGCAATATCTGTTGGCTCGGTATAGGAGGTACCATTGTGCAGTAGCTCAGAGCAAATCTGAGTATTGCCGTGGAGATTGTTTACATAACTATAAAAGGCCTTGTGGTTGTCTTTACTAGCTGCCGCAATTTTGTTTTCATAGCTAACTTTAGAGGATTTGATGAGGGAATCTCAACTTTTTGTTGAGGCTGATAAGGGAGTTTTTCCAGTCTTGGGACTTCACCTTATTCTGCATTAGTTTCCTCCTTCTGCTGTAGAGTTTGTTTATGGCAGGAGACCACCAGATTGGCTTCCTTATTTTGGAGGAGAATGTCTTGGTTCTATTGGGTATGGTGAGATCCATGCACTTGTGTGTGTGTTTGTACACTGCATTGGTGTATGATTTGGCGATCATGCAACTATTGTCCATTTGCATGGGTGCCGTGAAGTTAGCCACCTCTGTTTCTAGGAGCCCAAAGTTAGCTTTGGAGAAGTTTTTCATGGTGGTTAGCTTTCCTGGGGGGCGGGGGGGGGGCAGATGTGGATTTCCAAGGTGATTAGTTTGTAGTTGGAGTTAACCAGGGAGGCATTAACTATTCATGTAAAGCAGCAGTCACCCATGTTAGTAATGACCAGGTCAAGGATATTGCTAGCTGTAGTGGTGGTAAGAACGAGCTTGTCCAGGGCATTGGAATTAATGAATTCCAGGAAATGTTGGGCGAGTGTATTGGTACATGAGTAGTTTTCCCAGTTAATGGAGGGGTAGTTGAAGTCGCCCAGTATGACAGTGTTATGTTGGACCCTAATATTCTCCAGGGCACTTAGGAATGTGGAGTGTGAGTCTTGGGACATGGTTGCGGATCTATAGCAGGCTATGACCTGAATCGCTGTCTTACCCAATGTTAACTGCACCTGAAGTATCTCTGATGCGCTATGTTGGGCTACCAGTCTGGAGGTCTGCACATACTTTATATATATATGGAAATACCACCGCCATTGCAGCTTCTGTCCAAGTTCTGGGGCTGAAAGGTGTGGAATGAGTTATAACCTGGCAGTGCAGGGGTGCTTTCTGCTGCCCTGAACCAGGTCTCTGTTACAGCACAAATGGTGATGTTCTCCATTTTAAGGAGTGCTTCAAGTGAGTGAATTTTGAGATTTAGACTTCTAGTGTTGAGCAGCATGACCCTCAGATTGCATTGGTTTGTAGCTGTTACGGTGGTAATTTGGTCTTTGGAACACTGCCTGAAAAAGGCATTATAGGGGTGGCAAGAGCCTTGGCCAGTATCCAGAAGCACAGGAGTGACAGATGCAGGCCATCTCTGGCAAAGCATCGAGGTCTGTCAATCATGTCATCCCAGGGAGAGAAATACTGGATCCCCTTAGAATGACATCAGAAACTTAGCCATTTGTTGAAATCAATAATTTTCTGCTTGTACTGCGGTATTATTCTGGATGATGGTAGGATGCTGCTCAGGGCTAGGGTCATACCTGCTTGGGCTACATAATCCAAGTGCTCCTCCATGTCTCTTTTCATGTAATCCAGGGAGGTACATCTCAGGTCATCCACATCCACATGTACAATGACAGAGTCATATTTGTACGCGTTGTTGAGGGACCTGAGTGCATGCATTATGTGGCAGATCCTGGCACCTGACAGGCAGCTGACTGTTACTTTCTCCTTATTCAAGCCTCACTATCGAGTCACCTATGACTAGTGTGTTGAGCATGCTGTTTTGCCTTAGGGGCTTTGGTTGAGTGGCACACTTTTTAGGAGAGTTATGTGTCTCATGATTAGTATTGTGTTGTGGTTGTCAAGTACATTTCTGCCTTGGAGGTTTCTGCTGTAGATTTTTATTGAAAGCCTCCGCGATGGTGGGTATGTGGTTTGTGTTTTTATGTGAAGGCAGTGCTGATGTGTGTTCTAGAGAGCTATGTGTTCCATGTGATGTGGTGCAATTGTTGACCTTCTCATCTTGACCAGCTATTCTGGTCTTGGCTGGAGAGTGCGTGGCTTCCAGTTTGGATATATAAGTGTATCTCGTGCAAGTCTGAGTCTTGGGAAGTAAGAGGAGATGGTTGTTGGTGTACATGTGGCAGTTGCTACATTGCCTCAGGATGCCCAAGTTCACCAGGTTAATAGGAGAAAGTACAGGGAACTGACCCTTAGATATGCCTGGAGGGGTGGGCATTAATAATAAGTACAGGGATGTTTTCTTGTAGAACATTTAGTGCTGGTAGCACTTTTTTGTGCTACAATAATTGCTACAAGAATTCTGGTAAAGTGCTAGGCTAGTAAACTAGTAAAAGTGCAGGAGAGGAGAGAACTAGCAGATATAAGGGGAAAATTGGAAGGCAGAATTTGGCACTGCTCAGAAGCTTACAAACAGTCCTGGATACAGCAAATCTGTATCTGGGCTAGACTAGTTACAGGAAAGGCAGAAAAAAGTGCAAACATGGGCTTTTAAACCAGAAAGTTGAAAGAGATGGAAAAACTTCCCAAACGGCCAATAAACTACAATTTCAGGACCAGAAACCACTCCTTTTGTGGTAGATAGGCTACTTAGTGCTTACCACTCCCACTGACAAGCTAGAAGGCTTCCCTCCAACACAGAAAGGCTTGGGGGGGGCTCAGAAGCTTACATACAGTCCTGGATACAGCAAATCTGTATCTGAACTAGACTAGTTACAGAAATGTGGGAAGCAAGTGCAAATGTGGGCTTTTAAACCAGAAAGTTGAAAGAGATGGACAAAATTGCCCAAACAGCCAATAAACTACTATTTCTGGACCAGAAACCACTCCTCTTGTGGTACATAGACTACCTAGTGCTTACCCCTCCCACTGATAAGCTAGAAGGCTTCCCTTCAACACAGAAAGGCATGAGGGGGGCTCATAAGCTTACAAACAGTCTTGGATACAGCAAATCTGTATCTGAACTAGACTAGTTACAGAAGAAGCAGGAAACAATCTGAAACTCAGGCTTTTAAACGTTAAAAATAAATGTTGAAAGAGGTGGAAAAACTGTCCAAACAGTCAATAACTACAATGTCTGGGCCAGAAACCACTCCTTTTGTGGTAGATAGGCAACTTAGTGCTTACCACTCCCACTGATAAGCTAGAAGGTTTCACTCCAGCACGGAAAGGCTTGGAGGGCTCAGAAGCTTGTAAGCAGTCTTGGATACATTAAATCTGTATCTGGTCTCGACTAGTTACAAAAAAAGTGGGAAACAAGCTCAAATGTGGGCTTTTAAACCAGAAAAGTTGAGAGAAATGGAAAAACTGCTCAAGTGGCCAATAACTACAATGTCTGGGCCAGAAACCACTCCTTTTGTGGTAGATAGGCTACCTAGTGCTTACTGCTTCCACTGATAAGCTAAAAGGCTTCCATCCAACACAAAAAGGCTTGGGGGGCTCAGAAGTTTACAAACAGTCCTGGATACAGCAAGTCTATATCTGGACTAGGCTAGTTACAGGAAAGGCAGGAAACAAGCTTAGATTTTTTTTTTTTATTTTTATTTTTACAGAAAGGCAGTTAAAGCAGTACTAAAAAAAATTCAAGTGCAGTGCAAGCTAGTACACTTGAATGCGTGGCAATATTAGAGCAAATACAGTTTAAATGCAATTTAATCAAATTGTATTCTGAACTGAATTCAATTATTGTTTTATTCAACTCTGAACAGTTAAAAAGTGCCAAAAATATACTTATCAGCGGAGAAGCCCACTCAGTCAAAACATAAGAAGATTCTAGCAAAAAAAATTTTTTTTTATGCTCCCTTTCTAAAATATTTTTTAAATTAGACCCTTTTTTTATAAACAATCCTATGTGATTTACCTACTTTCATTCTGAAGTCAATAAGGAGCTTATCTCTCAATGCAAATAAATCAAAGATTCTACTATTCCCTCCCACAAAGACCCTCTCCTATGATAAAAACAACTTCAAAGTCTATAGTCAAACCAACTCACCTATAGAAGTAGTCCCCTCTGCCAAACTATTTGGCATTTTTGTAGATGAACACCTCAAGTTTGATATTCATATTCAACACAATATTAAGAAAACCCACCAAAAGTTAGTTATGCTGTATAGGAATAATCGCTTTCTCTCCAACTCTACCAGGCAAACTCTGGCCTCAACTTATTTTCTTCCGTCCTTATTATACGGAGCCCCTCTCCTACCAACCCATCCTCCTCTATCACCTCTAAGCTAGAAAACTGCTGCAACAAAATCTCTAAATTTCCCTCTAAATCTAAACATACCGCCCATCACTGCCTAACCCTACAATCCCTGAATTGGCTTGAACTCCCAAACTACCTAGACTATCTCCAACTCACTACTGTACATAGACTCATATTTCACCCAACAAAATGTCCTGCTCTAACTAACATCCTCCCCCCTTATACACCCAACAGGGCTCTCAGATCTGAAAATCAGAACTTAATTACTATCCATAAACCTAAACATCCTGCTGGCCAACTTCTCTTATCTTTCTCACTAGGCAAAAAAATGGAATTCCCTTCCCTCCACACTAAGAACCATACCAAACTCAGAAAACTTCAAAACCCAACTATTCAAACACCTGTGCACTAAATGGAAATGTACCTGCCTTCACAGAACCTAATCCAAAGGGGTTCTCACTCTGGTTCCCAAGCTCTACAACTCTCAAAGTTATCTTCCTATGAGCCTATCTAAGCTCACAACAATTTCTATAGCTTCTCTCTAAGCTCTCACCTCCTACAGCTACCCTCACACAGCCCAACCTTGTAAATATTGTAAATAGCATTCTACTGTTGATGTGTGTATGTAAAGCGTAATTACATTTTCTTAAAAGGTTTGTATGTAAACTATTTCCACACCTAACCCATATCTGTTTTCCTCAAATGAAACTGTGTGATCCCTACTTTCAAGCTTAATAAATTTGTTAACTATGCATGATATTGAATGCATTTATGAGTAACTCTTCTACATAAGATCTTTAATATTAACTATCATTTGTATCTAAATTGTATAATGCATCTTGGAGCTTTTCTCCCCGGGTTTCCACTGAAAATGGGTCAATTCGGCCCAGTGGACTTCCCCGGTAATCAAATTGCAAATAAATAAATAAATAAATAAATAAAATCTTCCATTAAAATACATCAATTTTTGGTCAAGATACTCCTTATAATTTCCCCATGCAAGCTATAGGTAGTAATCAAACTTGTGGCAAGGATGACAACATCAGGACCTGATTTTTGGCTTGAATGAATTAATTTGAAACAAATGTTTATGAAAAGGGGTTACCCCAAATACCTTGTACAAGAACTAATAGATTAAGTACAAATGAAAAGAAGGGAAGGACAATTCTCCCCCATTTTGAGGGACCCTAACCAGAGGGTAACCATTTCTGAAGGAAATATTAGAGAGGTCGATGAGAGAGGTAATAATCATAACTATGAAGTTAGATTGATTGCTACCTATACCTTGCATGAGGAAATTATAAGGAGTATCTTGGCCAAAGGTTGGTGTATTTTAATGGAAGATCTTGACTTCAGAATGAAAGTAAGTACATCACCTAGGATCGTTTATAAAAAAAGGATCTAATTTAAAAAATATTTTAGAAAGGGAGCATCAGATGAATGGCAGGAATCCTGGCATAGTAAAATGAGAAGCTTGCCCTTATTTCAGGTACATAGATATAGGGAAGGACTACGTGGTTAAGGATGTCCAGTATTCAACAACAGGGAAGTTTGACTGTGATTCTAAGAGTGTAGTCTATGTAGTGAAATGTCAGTTATGCCCAGGATTTTATGCTGGTAAAACCAATCATAAAATTAGGGAAAGATTATATGAGCACAGTTACAACATAAACAAGAATAAAGAAAATAATGCCCTGGCTAGGCATATTTAGGATAGTCTAGTGCACCATTTTAAATTCAGAGTAATTGACTAAGTGATGGGGGGCACTATTGGAGGTCACATGTCCCTGTTACTTGAAAGGCAAGAGTTATGGTGGAAAATTGATGTTGAATGCCCATAACTTTCCAGGGCTTAATGACCAATGCTCTATTATGTGTTTATTAAAACTTAAAAATTTAGTACGTTCATGAATTTATTTTTTTAAGAACACTACAAATATGTGGGTAATGTAGAGGTTATGTAAAATATTTATTTATATGAACTTTAAAGTTAGTTAGATTCAAGAACACTTTTTTGAACTACTATAACTATTTTTGACTTATTTTTTAGAGACGTGTTGTTTTACATTTTCAATTGAATGTAATTGTCTTTAATAAGCAAATCATGTGACTTAAACTGTATATAAGGAGGAGTGGTCTGTTTTTAAATATGTTTGAAGGAGTTCATTGGAGTTGGATGAACAAAACTGCTCACATAATTAAAGTCTTTTTAGTCCTTTGGAGCTGTGACCTTCATATTTATTTTATCTAGTTGTTTATTGTTTCATCTCCCTCGTTTTAGGTTAAAAATTGTATCAAGGTTACATAGACTCTGTACTGCTCAGCTTCTTCTTTGTTATGCACTGCCATGCATGAATAGAAGAGTCATTGTAGACGGACCTCATCCAAGGTCTCAGATTCAAACCTAATAAACATCTTGATGGCTCAGTGTGAGGGAGTTTGTTCCTATTCATAGCATATTATTGCAATTGCAGTCTTATAACTCCATGTGAAGTAGTTTGCCCCAGACAGTGATATATATCACTATGCTTTCCTATATTAATATAGCATTGCTACTTTCCCACAAATAACAGTATATTACTGTAGGAAAGCATCTTCAGTCAGATAACCTACTGAAAATCCTGTGTGTGGATGTGAAAGATTAAGACAGTTTATTTATAATTTCAGCACTCCATGTGTGGTACTGGAAGTTTATTTTCAGAGAAGCAGCATGCATTTTGTGTGTGTGTGTGTGTGTGTGTGTGTGTGTGTGTGTGTGTGTGTGTGTGTGTGTGTGTGTGTGTGAGTGTGTGTGCTTGTTTTCATAGGTTTATCCCTCTTGCCACAAGAATTCTGATCAAAGATCAAATAATAGGGGGGGGGCAAAAGCCCAAACATAGGGGCAATTTATAAATATTGCTTTTATATGCTTAGAAAGTAAATAGAATAACAGGTTTTGTATTTGAATGTGTTTTCTGAGGTATGAAGTCTGAAACTGAAATGTATGGCATTATTTACTGACTTCAATCCTCAGTGATTTACCACTGTAACTGAGCTGTCTGTGACATCCAGATATGAAGAATCCTTTCTCCCTCATTTTTAGGTTCTGGAAAGAAGACAAATTGATAGCTTGGCTAAAAGTAACTTTGGATACCACTTTAGGCATAAATGAAGAATTAATTCTTAAAGAAACTCTATTTTTGTGATAAATGAGATAAACAATGAGAGCTTATAACTTACTTTTCTTGCTGAAACCCGAGCAATCAGTAACACTATTTTCATGATAAGAACTACAAATCAGCCCAGTGAGCTGGTTCAAATGGAGCAAGAGTTAACTTTTCCAAAATAAAACCAAGATCCCATGAAGGAGCCACCTTTTTTGTAGGTGGATGGGTATGCATAACCCCTTTGAAAAATGTCTTCACATGGGAATACATTGCAAGAGGAGGCTCCATGCATAGGGACAAGGCCAACAAATGAACCTTGATAGTGTGGCAAAAAGATGGAGAATATTAACTCACACAAATATTTTAGAACTAGAGACATAGCAGCATTAAAAGGGAACCGGTTCTTATTATTGCTCCAACTTGAAAATCTTTTCCATTTGCTACTGTATGATTTCTAGTATCAAGTTTCTTTACCTCCTATAATAACTGATGCAAATCCTCAGAAAATATGTGCCTAAAAGTGATTAACATTCTGTCATCCATGCAGTTAATTGAAGTCGCTTTGATTTGGGGAGTATCATACAACCCCTATATTGTGTAAGTAGGTCCATACATTGAGGAGGTTTGTGGTCGTTGTCCTTGGCCATTTACAAAGAAGACACATCAGCTGTGTAATAAGCACACTTTGAAGAAAGTTTGGTTACTTGAGAAGCAGAAGCATTTCAGAGTATTCAGAGAAGATGTGTCTCAGAAGAAGGAAAAGTGGCTATAATGTACCTCATATTCTCAAAAGAAGCAAAGAACAACTTTAACATGTGAGCTTAGCAATGAAGAATTCTAAGAGTAAGAGTGGCTGAGGAATGCAAATAGTTTTATTACTCTTTTCCCAAATCTATTAAAGCATCCCCATCTTTTTTTCAGAAGGGGAGGGATGGACATTTACAAAATGTTTCGCTACAGAAGGATTTGCCAAGAAATTTACTGCAGGTTCAGATCTGGGTTTAGAAAATAAGAATTGGTAAGACTGAACAAATCTATACAGTCTGCCTGCCTTTTCTGGAGCTGCAAGTTGGCTGTCAGGCATGCTGTATGCTTTAATAAAAATATTCTGCAAGGCTGGAAGAACAGTAGGAATAAAAGTAAGCTGAAGGAATTTCAGTTGTAATAAATAATATTTTTTCAAAAAAAAAATGGAGTGTCATTACTTTGCCACTGAAAGAACTGGTTCATCGTAGAAATGATTTTAGAAAAATAAAATTCTTCCAAAGCACAGTCAAAAGAGTTGCTCTTCTCCTAATTAGGTTCATAGGTTCATAGGTTCATACTAGGCTATCTGCCCTAGGGCATTTATAAGCCTAGCCAGAGTATGTTTGGCTTTCGCCACCCATTTTAAATTAATTTTGCTATGCCCTTTTTCGAGGTTAGTATACTGTGCCTTTGTCTAACAGTGACACAGAAGTGATACCCGGGGTAAACCTACGATCTCCCATCCACTCATCAAGATTCCTCTTGAAAAGAGTCAATGAGGGACTCTGCCTAACCTGGACTGGGATTTTATTCCAGAGTGAAGGGAGCCTCTGGGTTATGAATCTGTCCCTCCAGCATGTCCTATTTATTTCAGTGCTGAGGTTCAAGTCTCTCGAGCGTGTAGCTCGATGGGATTTGGATTTTTGAGGTGCAGCATGTCCCTTAATTCCGGGTTGGACATGGCCTTATCGTCAGGCACAGGTCACCTCTGAGCAGGTGGTATGCCACTGAGTAGAGCTGGAGTTTCTTTAACCGGGCAGCATATGGCATCTGTTTGAGCCCTTTGATCCTCTTGGTGAGGTACTTTTGGGGTCTTTCCAGTTGCTGCAGGTGTTTGGTAAGGTACATCCCAAAAGGGGCATTGTACTCAATTATGGGCCTGATGAGGGATGAGTAAAGAGGCACGATGACCTCCCCTAATCTAGATGTGAATCCCTTCATGATTAGGTGGGCTATATAAAATGTTTTTCTAACCACTTTGGCCACGTGGTTGTCAAATGAGAGATTGCTATCAACTTGGGTCCCCAGGTCCCTAATTACTTCTTCTGTACTTAATGGATTACCACCATCTATGTGGTCATTTGTGGGCACTTTGTTTTTGCCAAAGGGGATGACTATACGCTTTTTGGCGTTTAGCTTGAGGCCATGGCTCTGGCACCAGTTGTCTGTTTCTACGAGGCCCTTTTGGAGGATGCTTGTGTCGGCTGGAGAGTCAATTATGGCACCCAGTTTGCAGTCATCTGCGAACTTGGTCAGCCACAGTCCTTCCGTGTTGGCCTGTACCTCCGAGAAATATATACCAAACAAGAGAGGTCCCAGGACTGAGCCTTGTGGGATGCCACTTGTAACTGGTTTGGAGTCTGACATGGCTGCAGCAATTCTAACCATGTGGGTTCTGTCCTTGAGCCAGTTTGCAACCCATCTAGTGACATAGGGGTTTATATTTAAGCTGGTGAGCTTATCTATAATGCCTGAGTGGGGTATTGTATCGAAGGCTTTTGCGAGGTCCAGATAGGCTGTGTGGACCACCTTCCCTTCGTCAGTGGCCTTGGTGACTGTTTCAAAGAAGTCAACCAGGTTTAAGAGGCAGGATCTGCCCTTAACAAAGCCAAACTGGGTAGGATCCAGTGTCTGTAGGTCCCCAATATCTTTATTTATGAGGTCCATGATGATCCTTTCCATAGCTTTGCAGACCAAGCTAGTCAGGCTTATGGGGCGATAGTTTCCAGGGTCCGTTGAGGCACCACCACTTAGACTGAGTGTTAGACTGTACCCTGCAGATTCAGTTTCCCTGTTTATCACACTGAAGGTATTCAAAAACCTAAAAAATTCCCTTTTCACTCACCAGGAAATTCAGAATGAGAAGGGTTAAAAGTTAGAACTAAGCCCTTAGCAAAGCCCAATAAAACTTCACTGTCTAAAGTAACAAAGACAGGGAAGATACGTATTTAACTTTCTGTTTTTTTTTTACATGAATTTCTACAGAAGCAGATCAACTCCTGTCAGCGAAACATCCCAAGGAACAGGCATCCCAGCCCAGTTAGGCAGAGAAGTATTTACTTCTTCATCTGAGACCAGCAAGAGTGGTTCTCCTGTGCCAGCCAAGAAGACTCCAACAGCTGCAGGGTACAGTCTAACACTCAGTCTAAGGTGGCTGAAGGGAATATGCCAGAGGAACACAGTGAAGAAGAACAGTGGTCTGAGGAACCTGAAATGACCACTACAGAGCCACCCATCTGTGGCCGAGGCAAGATTTTAGCCTGTTAAAATGGCAAAGGCTGTCTGGAATTTTTTTTTCTTGTGGCTGGAGGAGAAAGGAAGACCTGGGGAACCAGTGAGTTGTTCCATGATTAAGTTGAGAGAAGGAAGCCTGAAACCCCAGGTAAAAGTGACAGCAGCACTCAGTAAATAAGCATCAGAAAGTTGTATTTTCTTCCTAAAAACACCATGACAATCAAAACACAAACTCGCCCTTTCCCCTTATAATTTACAGTTACTTAGAGCAAATGTTAGAAAAAATAAAGTTTGCACTAAAAGTAATAAAAGAACCATCATCTTTCAACTGATAGAAAAGTCACTTGACAGTCCAAAAAAAAAGTAAATACCTATCTCAAAACAGATAGTTTATGTTAAAAAAGTACTGTTCTAGCACAAGGAGGAACTTATCTGGCCAGGAACAGAGAAACACTAGCTAACTCTCTATCCTCAAAAACTTACAAGAGGAGTGATCTTCAGCTGTGGGAAAGCTCTGAATGGCTTGATACCCATACCTCTGATTTTCTCCAGCACTGCTTGAATTGTGAATGATCAAGGAATGCAGAAGGTGGCCTTAAGGAATGCAGAAGGTGGCCTTAAGCTTTGGAAGGTGGTATAGCTGCTATGCAGAAGGTGGCCCACCTGTTATGTTCTTGGCAGGCTATAACTCATATAGCTAAGGCTAAACATCAAGGAATTCTACACAGTAAAAATTATAACTTTCATAATCAAGAAATGTTTTAAAATTAAAAAAAAAAACAACAAGACAAAGCAATAAAATAGATCTTGCAAAGATTAGGATAAAGTGGAGTGAAATTAAGCAGGCACAAATGAGAGTTTGAAAAAGAAGTATCACAGTTCCATTGGGTAATTTTTCTCATCAGGAGAGCTGTCTCCTAATGCAAACAAAATTAATTTACTGCACAGTATTTTGCCTCCTTGAAATTTAAAAGACGTGAAGAGTTTGTAAGGAAGGAGAAACTCTAATTCATTTTTACTTTTATCAAGTACTTCAGTACAATAACAACTAATGAAAAAATAATGAGAAATGGTATTGTCAATTGAATGGACAAGTAACTCTTGCCTGTCATGCACCTGGCTTGAATGAGATTTATACAATAACCTGTATTTTAAAACTAAAGAGTCTTTTAAAATAATTTATTTGTTAAACTTATATATATAAAAAGGTTTTTAAAAAAACTTTTTAAACTTTTAAACAATTTAGGAGTTTAAAGCATTCCTTTATTGTCCAATTTTTTTAGTTATGTAACTAGTCCGGTTTATTTTACATTAAGTGCTAGTTGATAATTGATTGTTTGTTTTAGTGAGTGTATTTAAGATGTTTGCTTACATAATATATGGTTTAAGTATATAGTTGCTAGTAGATCAGTTCAACAAATCTATTGCATTTAATTTAAGCTATATCGTATATACTACTATGGTGTTTTTATTGTATTTTACGATAAGTTTATAATGGTAATTAATTAATATAGTTGATTGGTATGATGAATTGATTGGAGGTTGAGAGCATTAGTACTAACCATAGGATTCAAATACAGTTTTTGTGCAATCCCATGTGATCTGAAGAAATCTTGCTATTAGCGAGATGAAAAGCGCTTAATGAAATGAAATAAAGTGTTGCTGTGTTTTTAACACTTGGACTGTGTTCGTAAACATTTGGACTGCTTCAGTACTGTTTTGGGGACTGTCCATTTTTTTTGGTTCGTTTCTGAGTTATTATATGTGAAATTTTCAATGGCTGAACTGCCAGCCCTGAATTACAGTAGTTGAAATAACTGAGACCTCGAATAAGAGGTTACATGTAGATGAATTGTCATGAGCCCTGCCAGACTTCTTTTGTGTTACGCCATCCCACACACATTTTCTAGTACCTACCTATACCCCATATATCAAGATAGCACCCCATCCTTGTTCCCCATCCACACCTATTTCCCACTTAAGTCTGGTATGGTCCTGACTAGTGTACTCATGGAGGCACATGTGGCAGTTGTGTGTGCCACCATACTGCACACAAGTTTGACCATGCCATTATCCTTAATCTCTATGTGCCACCATACTGCACACAAATATGACCATGTCCTTATCCCTACTCTCTGTGTGCCACCATACTGCACATGAGTATGTCCATGCCAATATCCCTACTCTCTGTGTGCCACCATATTGCACACAGGTATGACCATGTCATTATTCCTACTCTCTGTATGTCACCACACTGCACACGAGTATGACCATGTCATTATCCCTACTCTCTGTGTGCCACCATACTGCACATGAGTATGACCATGTCATTATCCCTTCTCTCTGTGTGTCACCACACTGCACACAAGCATGACCATGTCATTATCCCTACACTCTATGGACCACCATACTGCACACGAGTATGACCATGTCCTTATCCCTACTCTCTGTATGCCACCATACTGCACACGAGTATGACCATGTCATTATCCCTACTCTCTGTGTGCCACCATACTGCACATGAGTACGACCATGTCATTATCCCTACTCTTTGTGTGTCACCACACTGCACATGAGTACAACCATGTCATTATCCCTATTCTCTGTGTGCCACCATACTGCACATGAGTACGACCATGTCATTATCTCTACTCCCCATGTGTCACCACATGGCAAACAAGTATGACCATGTCATTATCCCTACTCTCTGTGTGTCACCACACTGCACATGAGTACAAGCATGTCATTATCCCTACTCTCTGTGTGTCACCAAACTGCACACGAGTACAACCATGTCATTATCCCTACTCTCTACCATTTCAGTGCAGGTTTTGAAATCCTCACATACACCCTGCAGTACTTTGGCCATCTCATGCTAACTCTCTGTAGCAGTGGACTGAGCCTGAACAATATTTAGGCATATCTGCTGTTGGGCAGCCACTGCTTTTCATGTTTCTAGCACACAAGCATCCCTTTGTACAGGTATTACTGTAGACACACCTACTTCTGAAATCATGCCATGCGCCAGATGGTGTTACTGAGGAAATGCAGGTGTTGAGGCATATGGGTTCTCTTCCTGTACAAACTGTAATGTAATGTCCTTAGCTACATATTCTACAGAGTTATGTACCTGCTGTGGGATGTGTGACCCTGCCATTAAACTTGGCAACTGTGTGCCACTGTCCTCAGGCTGTCTCAAAATGTTTCCCACCTTTAATGTGACCTATAACCTGCACAATTCAATTGAAAAACAAACAAATCTGTTAGGGGAAAAATATAAAAAATAAAAACTGTCAATAAGCTGGTTGCATAAGTGTGCACACCCTTGAACTAATACGTTGTTGAAGCACCGGTGGGAAAAGTGTTGAAATGATTTATTGTGGTCTCATTTTTTTATATCACAAAATCCTGCATTTTAACATGAGTGTGTACACTTTTTATTTAAATGCAAAAGTTTTAAGATGTACATCATCCCAAACCAGACAAGGTAGATCCAGAAGAAATGTATCAAAGCAGAGGAAGACATAACATCCTTCTGCTTTTACTTGCAGTAAACAAAGTTAGGAAAAACAGTATTATAAAGTAAAAATCTGTTACAGAATAAACATACCTAATTCCTACTTATCAAATATTTGCATCTAGTGTATAAAAGCCTACTGTTCTGTTTACTAAATGTTTAATATCTGACAGATATTTATACACATATATGATAGGTAAACAACTATACATTCATTTTGTTCTTCTTTCTGTAGCTGAAGAGAAGATCAGTTTATAAAAAAAGTAGGCCCAAAGATGTCTGCAAAGGCTAAGTGACGGTGCTTGTGAGTATGCAAACATTAATCATGCTTGTAAAATCAATATGTATCATTAAACAAAGCAGTATGTTGAATATGAACTGAAAATAGTCTGTCTCTTTTTAAATAATCATTCAGATAAGGTAATAATCAAAATTTAAATTGCAGAAATAATGTACAACTAATAAGCTTTCCAGTACATTTTATATATATATGTGTATATATATATATATATATATATATATATATATATATATATGTATATATATATATATAAAACATCTGCTTATAAGATGTTATGTAAGCACTATCCATAAATATATACTGATGTTATACCTAATAATGAGCAAATCTATTGCCTTTATTTTGTGTGTTTTTGTATCCTCCCTCTTTTTTTTTCTTTTAATTATTCATTGCTTGTCATTTCTATTTTTCTTCTTTCTCTTCCATTTCTGTTCCTTTTTCCACATGTCCTGACCCTGGAGCAGCCCAACCACATTTCTCCTGGGTCAGGAAACACTGTTTCTCTGCCCTACCAGGGACATCCTCACAGGCTTAGGAGGTGGCCCCAATCCTGTAGGTACCATGATGAGATGCAGCTTGGTAAGCCATGAAATGTGAGTATCAGGACCTGATACAGGATGTAGTGGAATGTGCAGTACAGATTTACATTTAGCCCATTCAGAACCTTTTCCAGTACATGCACAATTGACTGCCCCAGTTGACTCTGCTCAACAAGTCACCATAGGCCTCCACTCCTTCCATCTAAAAAAAAAATTAAAAATAACAGGGTCCATCCTCCCCCAAAATATATAACCCTTCCTCTTCCACCTCTTTAAACATACCCTCTTAATGAGTTTCTTCTGTGTGTCCCTAATTGCTCTGTCTCCTTATTACCTATAGTTTCTATCTTTTCCTTTCACACCTTTCAAAGAACAAATCAGGGTGTCCATATAAAGATACAACAATGTATAAAACTCTTAAAAATTCCTTGTGAATAGCTATGCCGAGCACAGCTTGCCTTAACTGTTCACCATTAATTCAAGTAGCTTTGCTCACCTCCCTGCATTAGGTTCATAGGTTCATAGGTAGGTACTAGGCTATCGGCACTGGGAGCCCAGCCAAAAAGGTACTCTGGCTTTTGCCACCCAAGAAAATTATTTTCCTGTGCTATTGTTGAGCAGAGCCATAGAGGTGATCCCCGGGGTGAATTTCTTATTTCACATCCAATCATCAAGATTTTTCTTGAAGAGTGCTAATAAGGAGCTTTGTTTGATATAGATAGGTAGTTTATTCCAGAGTATAGGAAGCCTCTGGGACAGGAATCTATCCCTCTGGCATGTTCTGTTTATTGTGGTGACAAGGTTTAGCTCCCTAGAGCGTGTAGCTCAGAGGGATTGGGATTTCTTTAAGTGGAGTATGTCCTACAGCTCTGGGTTTGAGATAGCTTTGTATGTTAGGCAGAGATCACCTCTGAGTAGGCAATATGCGATGGAGTAAAGCTGGAGTTTTTTCAGACGGTCTGCATAGGGCATCTGTTTGAGGCCGGTAATCTTCTTTGTGAGGTATTTCTGTGGCCTTTCCAGTTGTTGTAGATGTCTTGTGAGGTACATACCAAAAGGGGCGTTGTACTCTATAATGGGTCTATAAAGGGTGTTTCATGTATATATGCAAAAACCTTTTTTTTTATTTTCTGTTCACATACCCCCTGATTGTATGAAGACTGGTAGAGCAAAGAACCATGTAAAATTTGAAGCCTTAAACTCTAAGTGACAGCTCAGTGCACTTCAATTCTGAAATGTTTACATTTTTTCCAAATTACACGAATAGAAATGAAATATATTCACAAATCAGTACACAAATGGCAAATATCAGTTTCATGCTGCATCTGAAATGTCTCTTTGTAATTTTGAGCAACAAAAATGTCAAACAGTTTAGGAAAATATAAGACTAGTAGAAATTAACAACATTCATAGGTTGTTGTATCTTTCGGCTTTTTCCTGGTTAGGGGTCGCCACAGCGGAACTCGGGTCCGCTAATGATTAGCAGTAGATTTTTCATGAATGCTGAGGTGCCAGCTCTATGTTCAACCTTCAATGAAGGCACACCCATTATGTATGTCTTTTGAATGCACACCCAGCTGCAGGGAGCACATGCAGACTCCACACAGAAGGCACTCCCCGCACTCCAGCCGAGAATCGAACGGGTAACAACATTCATAGGTAGTAAGCTCAGATTTACATCAGTTCTTTTATAGTACTATATAATCTTTTTAGTGATTCTGTGACTTTCTGTTGATGGTGTTCAATGATCTGATATACCAGTTTTCGTTGTTCCTCATTGTGAGTCAGCACTTGACATAAGTCAGTTGTTAATTTGACTGCTCGATCGGCACAGTTGTTAACAACTCGCAAAACTGTAACAGTTTGTTTCGCAATGATAAAGTCAGGCATGTCACTCCATGCTGCAGGATCAGCTGTTAGGAAAGATGGGTTTATGTTGACAGCAGTGAACAGATTCATTGACTGTTCTTTTGAAAAGTCAGATAAGGTCATGCCCTGGAAACTGGCAATAGCTTTTGCATTGACTCTTATTAGATCTTCCTTACTGGGTGGCTTTTTCAAGGCTTTAATAACATGCTGTTTCTCTTCATTCCACACTCAATCTGAGAACAAGGACAGTGCTATGAGATCTTCGCTCAAATACCAAGGTGTCCCTTGAGCTTTCGCAAAGCAACTTGAGCCATCTGGTTGTCTATGGCTGTAAATGACTCGAGTGTCTGCAACAGGCAAAGATCATTGAGTGGAGCATTGCAAGTGTCAGTAGCTGAAAAACATGCCTTAATGTACACTGTCACTGTGAAGAGGCAGATTTAGCAAAAAGCCTGAATTTCATGTGCAGTTAATCTAAACTGCTTCTGGAAGGAGTAGATTTTAAGGCAGCATATGCCTTTTGCCATCCACCTGGCATGATGGTATGCACCAGGTGACTGAAAGCAAATGCTTCACCTTGTGGTTTGTCATTGAGGATGAGCAGTGACAGCTTGAGAAATTCAAGGTAGTCATCATGAGGCTGTGTTTCATATGTCAGCTTGTCTCACAGTACTGCAACAACCTCACTTTGCTTCTTAGCTAGCCACTGTTTCTCACAGTCTAACAGGCATCCATTACCTCCAGTTTCCTTAACCAGTGGTGCGTATGCATTCAAGTCAAGAAGTTTCCAGTGTTCTTTAAATCTTTCAAAAACTGCTATTTGTGGTCCTGAAGATGAGACAAACATGTCACTGCCATAGAAATAATTTCTAAAATGTGATGTCTGCATGGTAAAAACAAGAGTTGTTTCTCAAATGCTCGCTGAATCATTGTGATGGCACCTGTGTGCACACCAGAATTGGCACTGGTAGTATCACATAGCACAAACCGGCTAGCCATTCTGGAACACCTGGCCAGCTATGCAATGTCTGTACCACTGCTTGTCCCATCAGATCACCAGTGCTTCATGGAAGTTGGGGTATGTCCAGCAGTTTTTCAGTATTTCGATCTGTAACAACAACTGGCATGTTATCAGCAAATAACAGCTTCCCATCAAAATGTGCCACAACGGGTGTTGATGGTTGAAACCGCTTCTTTACTTTCTCAGCAATGGATTGTCATGCAGCTTGCCTTGCTCTGTGTATTGAACTTGTGGACATGACCAGATCATTTACATCAACACCAGCCACTTGCAGTGCCAGTGCAATAATATGCATCTCTTGATGAGAAGTTATTCTTGTGCAGTCCATGCTGGCAACAAAAAGAGGATCATCCACCAGTTGTCGTTTTTTGGATACCAATTCAGGTGATCCTGTATCTACTGTGCTCACTTCTTTGACAGGCTGTCTACCCGTTACTGAACTCTAGTGGTATTTTGACATGTTTGCTGCTGCATCATCTTCATTGTTATTTTCATGTTCACTACTGTCTTCTTTCTTTGTCAGCTCTCCAACTTCTCTGACTGTTTCTTTTAGCTGTTCTTTATGTTTGCGTTTCATTTCTTCCTGTAGTCATTTTTTTCTGTCCATTCATTTTTTGAATTCAGTGTCCTCTCCACCAATTATCATTTTTCTGTCTGTACATTGATCTTGTAGAAAATCCCAGTCTTTATCAATAATTCTGCATCAGCATGCCCCACATCAAAAAGCTTCAAAAGTGCATTGCTAAAATCTGTTTCTGAGACTGTTTATCTGACTGGTGCTTCTTATTCTTCCTGATTCTAGAATGCTTCTCATACAGACTTTTGAGTTTTGCCACTACATTCGGTTTCTGCATTGTAGGTATGCTAGTTAACTGCCATAACTGAAGAACTTCATCAGCAACATTTGAACAACTCACTTAAAGATTTAACTTGTTCGTTTTAAGATCATAGAACAGTCTGCGTAAAACGTGACTGTTGGTTGGAAGCTGATTTGAGCAAGTTGAGATATTAAGGGAAGGTAACTGCAGGCCAACAAGCAAGACATCAGTAGCAGCTCTGATTGACTTTCTCACTGAGCTCATGGTTCATCATTAGGTGGACTGGGCTCTATCAAGTAACATTAACAATGTCAGCCACACATGCAGAAAATATATGAATTGATAAATCATCAAAAAGTAATTAAACACAATGTTTCACTCTGCACAGTGTAAACAGGAAACAGCAAAGACTTTTGAACAATGAAAATAGAGTTAAATAGTGCACAAGGCTTTAAATAAGTAAAGTAGTTGCAGGCGGTTATGGAAGTTCAAGTAAAACTGACTGGAGATAGATAAATACAATACTGGAATGCAATTAGCGATATTAGAAACAGTGTGATTTTTTACATGCTTTGAGCTGTCACTTAATGAAGTCAGACAATTTTAATTTTTTGCATACATACACAACTCACCAAACCTTACATTTTAGAAACCTATGTAAAATAATTAGAGAAAAACAATTTTTTGAAACACCCTACCCTGCATATCTGCAGCTTCTGAAAAAAATACAAAGCCAATCCAGACTTTACACATTAATAGATTAAAATGTGAAAAATAATGGTTTCATTAAATGTGAATTAAACAGTTTTAGAAAGTGATATTTCTTCTTCCAGGCTTCCACATGGTGTAGCCATCACAAATAACCTACAATAAGTATATCTACATTTAGGTGCAGCCACACTATTCACAGATAACTGCTGTGCAACCCTGAATATCAGGACTGTGAATACCGCCTATATTCAGTCTGAAACAGGTGTACATTCTATTGTTTGGTTTTGAAAATATTTTCACTTTATCATTATGGAAAATATTTTGCAGTGCTGACTGACCTTAAAAAGATATAGATTATTTTTAATAGTCCTAAGTCAAAATCACCTTTTTTATGGACAGATGAAGTCTGCGGTTGTTACCACACAACTTCTTAGGGAAGAACAAGAAAGAAAATAGCTGTAGTGCAATTCCTGCCTGATTTTTACGGTCCTAGTTTTGAATTTACGATCCCTAGCTTAACATATCTTTGAATTTATTAATGTTCAATATCTGAGTCGTTTGGCTTCTGCTACATACCTACAACCAACTGCATTACTAGCTGAGTTAAGTACAAACTTGCAGTGTTAAAGATTGTACTGCATTTTATTTTTCTGTGTATTTAATTGTTTCATTGAATATTGTGCTCTGTGTCTCTCTGTAGTTATTTATTTTTCTATTTGTTTCATAGAATACTGTGGTCTCTGTCTCTGCAGTTAGTGTGGGCTATTGTGTTTCAATTCATTGATATTCAGTGTTAAACTCTTAGCCTAGAGGGTTTCTCTGTATTTAGAAGTTAGTTACATATCTCTGAATTTATTACTTCAAAATATCTGAGTTATTTGGCTTCTGCTACATACCTACAATCAACTGCATTACTAGCTGTGTTAAGTATAAACTTGCAGTGTTAAAGATTGCACTGCATTTTATTTTTCTGTGTATTTAATTGATTCATTGAATATTGTGCTCTGTGTCTCTCTGTAGTTATTTATTTTTCTATTTAATTGTTTCATAGAATACTGTGGTCTCTCTTTGTCTCTGCAGTCAGTTTCCTGCCTGCCCTCCATGTTCTTCTTCTGGTATTAATCTTGGTGGCTTTGGAATTGTCCACCCCTCATGTAAATTTGTGTTTGAACACTCCTCCTGGGTCTATCTCATTTGCTCACTCAACCGAGTACAGTGAGATCATATTTTGACTTCAGACACTACTACCAGTCCCATCTGTTCAATTCTATCCCAGCTCTATTCCAGTCTAATGTCACTAGCTCATTCTACCTAATACAGAGAGAACACTTGTGAAGGGCAAGCCACTTAGGTTCTTAATTTTGAATTACCTTCTGTTTCTCCTTTCTCCCTTTCCACTTTTCAAAAAAAAATTTCTAAGCTTGTTTCCTGCCTTTCCTGTAACTGTTCTAGTCCAGATACAGATTTTCTGTAACCAGGACTGTTTGTAAGTTTCTGAGCCCCCAAAGCATGTCTGTGTCGGAGGGAAGCCTTCTAGCTTATCAGTGGGAGTGGTAAGCACTAGGTAGCCTATCTACCACAAGAGTGGTTTCTGGCCCAGAAATTTTAGTTTATTGGCCATTTGGGCAGTTTTTCCATCTCTTTCAACCTTCTGGTTTAAAATCCCACATTTGCGCTCGTTTCCAACCTTTCATGTAACTAGTCTAGTCCATTACAGATTTGCTGTATCCAGGACTGCTTGTAAGCTTCTGAGCCCCCCCAAGCCTTTTTGTGTTGGAGGGGAGCCTTCCAGCTTATCAGAGGGAGTGGTAAACACTAGGTAGCCTATCTACCACAAGAGTGGTTTCTGGCCCAGAAATGGTAGTTTATTGGGCAGTTTTTCCATCTCTTTCAACTTTCTGATTTAAAAGCCCGCATTTGCACTTGTTTCCCATCTTTCCTGTAACTAATCTAGTCCAGATACAGATTTGCTGTATCCAGGACTGTTTGTAAGCTACTGAGCCCCCCTAACCTTTCTGTGTTAGAGGGAAGCATTTTAGCTTATCAGTGGGAGTGGTAAGCACTAGGTATCCTATCTACCACAAGATCCAGTTACCGATTCTTAGTTTTAACACTTGAATTTACTTATTCGTGCTCAGCACATATTCAGAACTTATTGTTACCACTAAATAATCTACAAATTACTACAGCGCTCAACCTTCCTCTTTACCTAGAGGAAAACAGTTTTTGTACTTACTTTCCTCACTTGCTTAGAGAAAAACAGCTCTTATACTCACTTTCCTCACTTGTCTAGAGGAAAGTAGTTTTTTATTCTGGCATGTCCAAGGGTCAGCTCCCAGTGTTATCTCCTGTCTTTCTGATGAATCTGGGCATCTTGAGGAAATATAGCAATTGCCTCATGTACACAGACAGCCCTCTCCTCCTACAACCCAACACCACAACCTGTGAGAGATGCACATATCTAGCCAAACTGGAGGTAAAGCTCTCTCCAACCAAGACTGAAGTTGACAGTCAAGAAAAGAAGGTAAACACTTGTCCCACACCACACTCATCACATAGTCCCACTAAACCTACACCACCAAAATCCACACATAAAAACACAAAAACATTCACAGAGGCTCTCAATAATAATCTGCTCAAGCAACAGAGACCTCCAAAGCAGAAACGCAAGCAACCTCCACCCCCCCAACACAACCCAAATGACACATAGCCCACAGACTCAGTGTGCCAATAAACCACAGCCCATAAGGCAAACCAACGTACCCAACACACTAGTCATAGGTGACTCTATAGTCAGGCACACTGATGTCCCACTCACCAGGCTAAACAAGGAGAGGGGTACTTTCAGCTGCCTGTCTGATGCCAGGATCCACAACATAACCCACGCACTCAGGTCACTCCACAACAAGTACAAATATGACTCTGTCATTGTCCATGTTGGTGTAAATGACCTGAGATGTACCGCCCTGGACTACATGAAAAGAGACATGGAAGAGTTCTCCAATCTTGTAGCCCAGGCAGGTACAACCCTAGCCCTGAGTAGCATCCTGCCATCACCCAGAATGATACCATAGTACAAGGACAAAATGATTGACTTCAACAATTGGCTAAGCTTCTGGTGTCATTCTAAGGGGATCCTGTATCTGTATGCCTGGGACGACATGGCTGACAGACCATGGTGTGGTGCTTTGCCAAAGATGGCCTGCACCTGTCGTCCCTGGGATTCCGGAGACTAGCTTAGGCTTTTGCCACCCCTATAGTGCCTTTTTTAGGCAAGGTTCAAATGACAAATTCACCACCATAACAGGAACAGGCAAGCAAAAACTGAGGGTAATGCTACTCAATGCTAGAAGTCTAAATCTCAAAATGCACTCACTCGAGGCACTCCTTAAAATGGAGAACATTGATATCTGTGTAGTGACTGAAACCTGGTTCAAGGCTCTAGAGAGCATCCCTGCATTACCAGGCTATAACTCATACCACACTTTTCAGCCATCTAACCTGGACCAGAACACCAAAGGTGGAGATGTGCCCATATTCATTAAGGATATCCACACCTCCAGGCTAGTTGCGCAGCATAATGCATCCAAGGTTATCCAAGTGCAACTAACTCTGGGCAAAACTGCAATCCAAATTGTAGCTTGCTACAGATCCCCACCATGCCCCAGGATTCCCACTCCTCTTTTCTTGATATACTGGAAAATATTAGGGTTCAACCAAACACCCTAATAATTGGTGATTTCATCTACCCCACTATTAACTGGGGAAACTACTCATGTACCAATTCCTTTGCTCAACACTTTCTGGAATTCATAAATTCCAGTGCCCTGGATCAACTTATCCACACCCCCACCAGGGGCAACAATATCTTCGACCTAGTCATTACCAACATGAGTGATCAGTGTTCCACACCTGAAGCCAACTCCTCGTTGGTCTCGTCTGACCATAAGCTAATCACCCTAGATATCTGCATCCCACCCCCACCCACCATTAAGGAAACCACGGTAAAAAATTTCTCCAAAGCTAACTTCATGCTTCTAAAGACAGAAGTGGCGAACTTCATGACACCCATGCAGATGGACAATACAGTTACAACTGCTGAATCCTACACAAATGCACTCTATAAGCACTTACATGCGTGCATGGATCATGCTATCCCAAACTGAACTAAGACGCTATCCTCCAAAAAAGGAAGCCAGTCTGGTGGTCCCTTGCCATAAACAAACTCTACAACAGAAGGAAGAAACTGTTGCAAAAGAGAGTCCCTGTTATCACATCTATGCAGGTAAAAGCTGCACTCAATAAAACCAAAAGCACAGCATCCATGGGACCGGACAACATCCCAAGCTGCATTTTACACAAACTTCAGAATGAACTGGCTCCCCACCTAAGCACCATGTTCAATCATAGTCTCTCGACAGGCTTTGTACCCACCGAATGGCACACAACAACAGTTATCCCACTCCACAAAGGGGGAGCCACCACTGATCCTGGGAACTATTGCCTTATTAGCCTGATGAGCCTGGTCTGCAAGGCCATGGAATGTATCACCAAGGAACTCATAAACAAAGACATTGGTAACCTCCAAACTTTGGATCCCACCCAGTTCGGGTTTGTGAAAGGCAGATTATGCCTTCTGAACCTGATTGACTTCTTTGAAGCAGTCACCAGAGCTGTAGATGAGGGTAAGGTGGTTCACACAGCCTATCTTGACCTTGCGAAGGCTTTCAACACCATTCCCCATTCTGGAAATATAGCTAAACTCACTAAACTAGGTATAAATCCCTATGTCACAAGATGGGTTGCCAACTGGTTCACACTGTGAAAGTAGCAGACTCCAAATCTGACCAGACCACTGACAAGTGGAATACCATAGAGTTCAGTCCTGGGTTCTTTCCTGTTTGGTATCTACTTCTCTGAAGTACATGCTAACACAGAAGGTCTTTGGCTAACGAAGTTTGCAGATGACTGCAAACTGGGAGCCATAATCGAAACTCATAACGATGTGGACATCCTACAAAAGGGCCTCACTGAGACAGATGCCTGGTGTCAAAGTCATGGCCTGAAGCTCAGTGCTAAAAAGTGCATTGTCATCCCCTTTGGTAAAAACTCTGCACCCATGAACTACCACATAGGTGGTAGTCTACTTAACACCGAAAGTGTGATAAGAGACCTTGGGACACAGGTGGACAGTAGTCTCTCCTTTGATAATCTCATCTCCACATTGGTCAGGAAATCCTTCTACATGGCACACCTCATCACAAAAGGGTTCTCATCCAGGAAAAAAGAGGTCATTGTTCCCCTCTACTCGGCACTCATTAGACCCATTATATTACAGCACCCCTTTTGGAATGTACCTCATAAGACATCTGCAGCAGCTGGAAAGGCCACAGAAGAACCTCACAAAGTGGATTACTGGCCTCAAACAAATGTCCCACACTGACCGTCTCAAAAAACTCCTGCTTTACTCTGTGGCATATCACCTACTCTGAGGAGATCTCTGCCTAACATATAAAGTTATGTTAAACCCAGAACTGTTGGACATGCTACACCTAAAGAAATCCCAGTCCCTCCAAGCTACATGCTCTAGGGACCTAAACATTGCCACCACAATAAACAGGACATGCTGGAGGGATAGATTCCTGTCCCAGAGACTTCCTATACTCTGGAACAAGCTACCCATCTATGTCAAGCAAAGCTCCTTATTAGCACTCATCAAGAAAAATCTTGATGAGTGGATGGGAAATAGGAAATACACCCCAGGGATCATGTCTGTGGCTCTGCTCAACAGGAGCAAAGGAAATTAACTTTCTTGGGTGGCATAAGCCAGGGAACCTTGCTGGCTAGGCTTACTTAGCCCCTTGGGCTGATAGCTTAGTACCTACCTATGAACCTATGAACCTTCCTCAAAATACTACACATTTTCTCATTTTTTTTAAAACTTGTATAAAGCCAGATCAATCACCTCAAAAGATTCTGTACAACACACAGTAGAGTTTCAGCTTTTTTAGTCTCACCTCAATACTGGTATGCCTTATGCCATGGATTGTCCTGGTGAAAAAAAAAGTTGTAACTCTTTATTTATTTATAATTTTGAATATATACAAAACCTGCTCCCATATTCCATTATAGGCATGCTATGGCTTTGTGTATTGCTACTAGTAGCTTCTCATCCCCAATGGGTAAATATAGTGCACATGGTAGCATTATATGACTTTATGACCTTATATACATGGCTAGAGAACTGCAGACTGTTATCAGACTGTTATCAATTGAAATTTCAATGTCCTTATATTGCCCACAAACTTCCTAAATCTTCCCATACATGCCATATGGATATCTAACATTTGTTCTACCAAAATGCATAACCATAGTTTTAGCAAACTTAAATGAAACTGCATTACTCTGAGCCCATTCACATAATTTATCTAAATAACTTTGCAATTCCTGATGATCTCCATTTGATATAACCATCTATTCAATTTTGGCATCATCTGCAAATTTTTCTACCTGACATTTGTACTCTACAGGAAAACTTGTCATAAATACATGAAATAAGTAAGGTTACTGGTATAAATCCCATAGAGGTGGTGGTGCTGTGGTAGCATTGTCGCCTCACAGTTAAACGTTGCCCGTTCGATTCTCAGTTAGAGCGTCTTCTGTGTGGCGACATGCATGAGCGGGCATTCCTTCATTGAAGGTTGTGCGTTAGGCCCGGCAAGCCAGCACGTAAAACTCTACTGCCAATCATTAGCAGACCAGAGTTCCGCTGTGGCGACCCCTAACCAGAAAAAGCCGAAAGACACAAACAAACAAACTGGTATAAATCCCTGAAGGACATCTTTACTGAATTTTATTTCCTTTGATCCTACTCCACAAATACAAACCCAGGCTTTCCAATTACCCAACCAGTTAGCAATCCCCCTACCAAAATACCTGTTCAATTCCCTATTGTAACAAATATTTCAAAACAGAGATTTGACAAGCAAAATCAAAGTCATTAGCTATGTCAGCATAAATTGCATTACTTTATTATTTTCATTCAAAGGACATTGCAGTGTGGATAAAGAACAATCACTATTAAAATAATTAAACATTTCTTCCCCTTTCTCTAAAGTGCCATAATCATGTAGTATCAGACAATAAAAAGTGATCTTGCATATACTATTTCAACATGAAGTCAGTACAAGCAGATAAGATAAAACAGATTCATTTCAGAATGTCGAATTTCCAAAACTTCAAATTTCATATGGTTGAGACCATATGACTGAAGTTTTGAAATCTCAAAACTCTGAAATGAAGTAAAAAAAATACAAAACCAAGTTTCTCAATGTTTTTGCAGGGGGGGCAAGCCCCCCTGCACCCTCCCCATACCCCAGCTACTTAAATATACCAACTTTGAGATTGCACTACAGCAAGGAAAAGGGAAATCTCCCATTCTGTGCTTTATGCAGATCTCCGTTCAGAATTTTGAGATTTCAAAACTTCAGTCATATGGTCTTGATCATATGAAATTCGAAGTTTTGGCAATTCGACATTCTGAAGGGAACCCGATAAAACATATCATCGAGCAATTTCACTCGAGAAGATACACACCAAACAGCTATGTACTGAGCACTTGAAGACAAACAAAAAGATGCACATAAAAATGTAACCGTTCCTGAGCAGATGTCAGATCTGCCAAGCACAGGTTAATCAATAGTCAGTACTGATTTCCACAATATATTAAACACAACAGATTATCTTTGTGACAGAAAGAGAATTATCCTGTTTTCCAGTGCCAGAAAATGAAAGTTTGACAACTACAAAAATTGTTCTTCCAATAGTGCAGAAGATCTTTGCTGTATCTGGAATCCTATAAACAGTTAAAGTTTACAATGGCAGTCTTTTCAGTTTTTCTTAATTTGACATAGTATTATACATAATTAGAAATACATCACAGAGGGATAAGTGTCCTTTGACTGCAAGCAAATGGAAAGGTGCAGTGACCCAAATCTAGCGATGATAAAGCTTAAAGTACAGCTACTGCCAAATGAATGTTTTTAAAAACAAGGTTTTTGTAATTATAAAATGCAGTAGAAATGCTGTAGAAAAAGCCAGGAACTGAGCGACAGTGAGGAAATCAAACGATGCAAAAATTAATTAAAATCTCCGCTTTTAATATAAAAAATATATAACAGGATAAGCGCTTTCGCAAGTAGCTTCATCAGATCCATACAAAACCAAGTGCTATATACTTATATACCTACAGGTAATGACTCATACTCATAATTAATTAGCATGCAAGATACTGCCCATCACTTTTAAAGCAATAGATGATATATAAAACAATAAATAAAAATGCGTGTATAAAAAACTTCATCAAATGGCATTACTATGAGATGAATTATGGCTAGACATCAAGTTACAAGCATATTGATCTAAATATTATAACTAAATAGTTGTATTAGAAATGCACAAAACTATATATATATTAAAAATATAGATGCATCAATATGTAATATTTCATTTAACATTTCTGCGTTGTTTTAGTTTTGGCCTTATAGAGGCTCTCTCATTCAGGCCAAAACCTTTATCAGCCCTTAATGAAATGATCCATTGCATCTCCTTACTTTCTGTGTAGGTTCTGATATCACCTCCCCTTACATTGGGAGAAATAGCTTCTAGCACCTTAAATAAAAAACAATGTTCGTTATTATATGATAAAATATGTTTGGCTAGGGCATTATGCAGTGTACCTCTCTTCATATGGTAAATATGCTCCCTCATCCTATCTCTTAGGGGGCGGTTGGCCTTGCCTACATAGAATGACAGGCAGGATTGACAAGTGGCCAAATAAACCACATCTGATGTCATACAGTTGGCATCTGCTTTTATCACGAATACTTTCTGTAAGTCTGGTTGAAAAAACTGAGTGTTACTGTCAATGAAATGGCAAAAATTACAATGCCCACATGGCTTAGTACATCCACCCTTGTTATTACTTTTTATAGTTTTGGGATAACAGAGCATCCTTTTTAAGTTATGCTTATTCCTATAAAGGAAAGTGGGTGTCTCACCCATGATCCGTTTTAGGTCACTGTCAACATGTAGAATGCCCCAATGCCTATTAATGACTTCCTTAATTTTAAAATAATCAGAAGAAAACTGTGTTGAAAATATAATGCTATGATTATTACAGTTGTCACCTAGAGGATTGTCAAATTCCCTAGGACCAAAATAAGGTGCTTCTCTAGTAGAACGCAGTTCATGTATATCATCCAGATGGGAGTTAATTTCAGTTTGAGTATAACCCTTGTTGACCAATCTATTTTTCAGGCTAGTTAACTCAGTTTCAAAGCCATCGTTCATAGGATTTAATCTTGAGCCCATTCACATAATTTATCTAAATAACTTTGCAATTCCTGATGATCTCCATTTGATATAACCATCTATTCAATTTTGGCATCATCTGCAAATTTTTCTACCCAACATTTGTACTCTACAGGAAAACTTGTCATAAATACATGAAATAAGTAAGGTTACTGGTATAAATCCCATAGCGGTGGTGGTGCTGCGGTAGCATTGTCGCCTCACAGTTAAACATCGCCCGTTCAATTCTCAGTTATAAGCGTCTTCTGTGTGGCGACATGCATGAACAGGTGTTCCTTCATGGAAATTTGTGCATTAGGCCCGGCAAGCCAGCACGTAAAACTCTACTGCCAATCATTAGCGGACGAGAGTTCCGCTGTGGCGACCCCTAACCAGAAAAAGCCGAAAGACACAAACAAACAAACTGGTATAAATCCCTGAAGGACATCTTTACTGAATTTTATTTCCTTTGATCCTACTCCACAAATACAAACCCAGGCTTTCCAATTACCCAACCAGTTAGCAATCCCCCTGCCAAAATACCTATTCGATTCCCTATTGTGACAAATATTTCAAAACAGAGATTTGACAAGCAAAATCAAAGGCATTAGCTATGTCAGCATAAATTGCATTACTTTATTATTTTCATTCAAAGGACATTGCAGTGTGGATAAAGAACAATCACTATTAAAATAATTAAACATTTCTTCCCCTTTCGCTAAAATGCCATAATCATGTAGCATCAGACAATAGAAAGTGATCTTGCATATACTATTTCAACATGAAGTCAGTACAAGCAGATAAGATAAAACAGATTCATTTCAGAATGTCGAATTTCCAAAACTTCAAATTTCATATGGTCGAGACCATATGACTGAAGTTTTGAAATGTCAAAACTCTGAAATGAAGTAAAAAAAATACAAAACCAAGTTTCTCAATGTTTTTGCAGGGGGGGGGGCAAGCCCCCCTGCACCCTCCCCATACCCCAGCTACTTAAATATACCAACTTCGAGATTGCACTACAGTAAGGAAAAGGGAAATCTCCCATTCTGTGCTGTATGCAGATCTCCGTTCAGAATTTTGAGATTTCAAAACTTCAGTCATATGGTCTTGATCATATGAAATTCGAAGTTTTGGCAATTCGACATTCTGAAGGGAACCCGATAAAACATATCATCGAGCAATTTCACTCGAGAAGATACACACCAAACAGCTATGTACTGAGCACTTGAAGACAAACAAAAAGATGCACATAAAAATTTAACCATTCCTGAGCAGATGTCAGATCTGCCAAGCACAGGTTAATCAATAGTCAGTACTGATTTCTACAATATATTAAACACAAAAGATTTGTGACAGAAAGTGAATTATCCTGTTTTCCAGTGCCAGAAAATGAAAGTTTGACAACTACAAAAATTGTTCTTCCAATAGTGCAGAACATCTTTGATGTATCTGGAATCCTATAAACAGTTAAAGTTTACAATGGCAGTCTTTTCAGTTTTTCTTAATTTGACATAGTATTATACATAATTAGAAATACATCACAGAGGGATAAGAGTCCTTTGACTGCAAGCAAATGGAAAGGTGCAGTGACCCAAATCTAGCGATGATAAAGCTTAAAGTACAGCTACTGCCAAATGAATGTTTTTAAAAACAAGGTTTTTGTAATTATAAAACGCAGTAGAAATGCTGCACATCTCATTAAAGAACTATTCTCCACAAGTCTGATGCTCTTTTATAATTTCTCTGTTGAAATTTGTAGTGCAGTGCAAACAGAAACAAAAACTGATGAAATTATCTGAGAAAGAGACTTTACAGACAAGACCAAAATACGACATGTACGGATAAGAAAACATCTGCCACAGTCATTGTTTTAGGATGAATAAAACATGAATGCACTTCAGAAGGTCAGTGCAGTACAACATGGTCCAAGTACAAAATATTCACTAAAATGACCAGGAACTAGGCAATAACAAAAACAACAGCCACTTTCACTCAAATGTTGTATGTTTGCTGTAGTAGTGTCTTTTAGCTCTCATGTAATAAAAAGGGGCTTCATCAGATTATAATATAAATTAGAATAAATTCAGTTTATATAGACTCTAAATATGACACAGCATCACCAAATGTCAAGAAAAAGCATCTTAAAATACATAAAATTATGAATTTAAGTATTTATGTTTCATTCACCTTTTCTTTAAATCACACCTAAAATTACTGTAGTCACTAATTACTGGAACCATGCAAGCATTAACTAAATGAAGTTTGGCAACAAACTAAGTTGTCCTGGGACATCTTCATGAGGGGGGGGGTTATGTTAATATTAGGAGTATTTAAGTGGGTTGGGGAGGTGAAAGGGTTAAGTGGAGACAGAGATGGTTGGGAGGAAATGAGATAATGATGGGGAGGGGCTTAAGAGGTTTAGTCTAGTGTAGTTGGGTTAAGCAATCACATTTTAGCATGAACTTGCTATGCTGCAGGTTCATGTCCTGATGACCGGTGTGTTCTTTGGTCAGGTAGGCCTTGGTTTGGTGGTGGGCTTGAGGAGGTGAGTATCTAGGGTATAGGGTATGGTCATCTGTATGATGCTTAAAGGTAATTTTTTTTTTTGGGGGGAGGGATTCTCAGGTGGGGTGAAGATGCAGGCTGTGGGCAGGTTGGATGTTTTGATTGGTTTGCTGGTAATTATGTTAAGTATGCTGAAGAGGTGTTACTGTTTTCCTCATGGTCATTTAGGCATTGTAATCTGTAAATTGGCAGTGACTTTCAGCTTATTAGATTGGTGGTCAGAATAGTTGGGTGTTTAATATCTAATTGTGGGTATACTGTTGGGAGGCTGGGTGCTAGGAGGCAAACCTCTGGCTTGCTGGTGCAGTAGTGGAATCCTTAGATTGCAGTTACAAATAAAGGGAGACCTGGAATGCTACATTATGGTTAGTGAATAGTTAAAATGCCCCCTCAGTTGCCCTGCTGTTACTCTCATGTCGCGGTACAAATTTCTTGCAGATAGCAGAGCACTGGCTAATAATGATGGAAGAGGAGCAGGCTGTGTCATTGATCTCCACTGATGTCCTAATTGGTGGTTAAAGGAAGAGATTCAGTACTGGCATATTTAATTGTGGTAGGTTTAGTGAGTCAGCCGAGCAGCAGGTTCGGTTAAAGATTTGCTCGGTGACTGGAAGTGGCTTGCAGGCATGCCCAGAGCAGTGTTATCTTTTAAGGGAGCAGGCCGGCATGCGCAAATGGTCCCAGAAGATCCCAGTGTTGTTTCACATATACATTGCTTCACATATACATCCCGAATGCAGTATTTCCACTGCGACTTCAAAATAGGTGTTTTCCCTGGACAATGCATTGCCGGTGAGTACCAGCCACTCCCTGATGCACATGCGGAGATTATAGGGAACTTTAACTAATAATGAGGGTCTTCCTGGTTGGCATTTTGCGGGTTTTGGTTGTGCAGCATGGTGGTTGGCTGCTGACAGTCAAGTGGCAAAAGATGCGTGTTTGTGGCAAACATTTACAAAAAGAAAAAAGGTACATGGATTTATTTTATGGAGGTTGGTGTTGCAGGGGTTTCCAGGCCTGTACCCCTTGCTTTTTGCAGGCTGTAATGTCTGTGAGGTAAGGATGGCTTCACGCAGGCAGGCTGAGATTGTACGCTGCAGCCGAAGATTTATTTAAAAGGCAAAGAGGTTGTGTAGGGGTGGTGTTATGTAAGTGAAGGGCATCTGTGATCGTGGCAACTACATTCAGGCAGTCAAGGGGTTGGAATTTAATAAATACACTTATAAAGGTAACTTTTGAGGTGGGGCAGATTCTATAAGTATAGCGCGTTATGACCAGGTTGAGGACCCAGTTAGTGGTTGTCAAGCCGGAGGGGGTTGATCGCTCATGCAGCCTGACCGCTCATACCTTCCACCTCTATGGAATTTTGCTGAGTGCCCAGTAGTTTTCTCATGTTTTTGGCCATTTATTAAAAAAAAAAAAAAAAAAAAAAAAAAAAAAAAGTTTTACCAGTGGGGGCAAATCATTAAAGATTAAAGTAGAGTAATGGCAGGCATTCAAGTTTAGGGCTTCATATCCTTCAGGAAATTCAGACTGATGTGAAATTTGTTTTATCAGCTCCCTAAGTCTGTGTGAGTAATGTGTGGAATTGTCACTAGATTTGTGCCTTTACTCATGTTTATTTAAGGCTTTGTCCAGATTTCATGCTGTAAAGATTGAGAGGTAGGTGATCGCTTCAGGTTGATTGAGTTATATTGCTCAACATTAAAGGCCTAATCTTGGAGCTCGAACATGATGCTTTAAGCACATTGGTGTGGTAGTTTGTGACCGGGAGCTTTCTATTTAAGGAGTGTGTGGTTTCATTGATGTGATTTGGAAGTTTGTGTATTCAGCATGGCCAGATTTATGCCTCATATTTTGGTCTATTCATCATAAAATTAGTGGTTTTCTGTGAAACGACTGGGGATTGAAGTCAATAAATAGACAGGCATGGGAGATCCAGACATATCCTTCAGAAAATGCATGACAAGACCGGACAGTTTAGCAACTTTATAAATTTCTAAGAGCAATATTTAAAATGTGTCCCTATTTTGACTTTGTCCAAATTTTTTCTAAGAGGTTGAGAGGTATGATACTGTGTGACTATTCTGATTTATTTACAGACTTAGGTAGTTTTTCTGGAGAATACCATACAGAATTAAATCCTAATACAGTGCGAGTGCTACTTAGTCCAGGAAAAGTACCAGCAGTTGTCATGACTAGAAGCCATCAGGGACATTGATGACTGGAAAGCTCAGCTGTCAGGTAGTGAGAGAGTCCACAAAATGGCTGCATAGTAGTGGCAGGAGCAATAAGCATCCTTGAAACTGGGTTCTGACTGTGGTAAGTTGCTCTGAGTTTGCAGCCAACTGGAGAAAGTGAAGTAGTGGGATTGAGTTGGACGGTCGCTATAGGAGCATTAGACAGCCCTATAACTGAGTTCTGATTGTGGTAAGTCACTTGGTGTTTGATTTGTGACTGTCTGCACACTGCGGCTGGAAGTGGGAGGGATTGCTTTCTATGGAAAGCACGGGGTGGGTTGCTGCATCTGGCTTGATGTAGCCACCAGAGAATCGGGGGATGTCGTTGCAAGGGGCAAGCAGAGTGCTCTTGCCGTGGGCCATCAAGGGGTCGGAATCAAAGTCCTTTTGGGTTTGTGGATAGATCTGATTTTCATCGCATGGCACTCAGTTTGCTATGGAGTTGCACCAGGGAGATAAAAACATTAACTATGGAGCATCAAATAATCCAAAATCGGATATGTTGGTTAGTGTGCCTCAACTGGAGATGGAAAGTTAAGAGGTAGGCAGATGATTGTGATTGATAGGTCTCGTCACGTGGGGGTTTAGTTTTAACATACTTCACTGGTTGTTACATTTATATTGGGTAATTGATAGGGTCGTTATAAAATGTACATGCAGTACAACAATAAAATAAATATATTATGACATTCTCTCCCATTGAAGCTTGAAAGGTTTGCACTGGTTGATTCAGAATTACCCTGGAAGTTCATGCCATATGGTTTAATTGAATGTCTGCAGTGCTGAAGGTTGGTATTATGAATGCAGTCAACACATGACAAAGCCTTGAAATTAGCATATTAAGTTTTAAATTTCAGATGGGGTCTTGGAACGCTGCAGCTATAATTTGGAATAGGTGGGCATAAGGTGGAGCCTGCTCATTACTATTAGAGGGTTTAATGTTATCCTTTTCTTTGTAGATGGTGGTGTGCCGAATACCAGTTGTGGAGATACAGTGAATTCATAGATGATGGAAGCAGTGGCGAGTGAGGAGGTTACACAAGGGGAACACAAGTGGGCAACAGTTACTGATGGAAGTAAGTGGATTTCAAAGTTGTTGAATTTTGTTAGAGGATTTTACTCTGCTAGTCAGAGAAGGACAGGCATTTTGAATGTTTATATCAGGGTTAATGGGTTGTACAATTTGTTCTATTAATCGTTAGTATGTTAGATTAACGTTGAAAGTTGTTCCTGTTTTTGGGCATTTGCATTCAATAGTAAAAGGGTGCATGGCCATTGGCCATAGGTAAGGGTTTGATGGGGTGGCAGGGGTCCTGGTCAGTGCCTCCATGTTAAGTAATCATGGTATGTGTGCACTTGGAATTTATCATTGTTTCTTTCTTTGCAGATTGCTGGAGTGCAGAAAGCATCATGCGGTGGCTTGAAAAGGGGATTTGAAAGGTGATGTTTTGATAGGATGCACATTCTTGCCACTTGAACAGGGCACAAGGAGGGTCTGAGTAATCATTTTAGTAAGGCATGTTTGAGATCTATGTTTAATTACTGGGAGCTGATTATTGCAATGGTATAGGGGACAAGTAAGGAAGAGTTAGGTAAGGGAGCAAAAGGGGGAAAACTGTCGGGGATGGTTTATGTGGAGTGTGGGGATCCCATGGGATGTGTAGGGTCACAATGTTTATAGGATCACAGGAACTTATTAGGCTACAGCTCTATGGATCCTGCAAGCCAGTGAAGTTCAATCCTTGCTTTCTTGGAACCTTGGGTGGTTGTATTCACGCATCCAGTTGTTCGAACCATATGTGGGTGAAGGAACATCATGCTGGAGTTTATTCCTAATTGGTGGCATCTTGGGGTGACAAATTTGTCTCTTGAGTAGTTAGTGTTAATGTTACATACCAGATTAAGGTTTTACAGAATAGCACAAGGATCATTTCACTTGGGGTTTGGGTGAATTTTGTAGATAGGGTTTTAGGAAGCATGGTAGGTAGGTGGCTGTGTTGGGGTAGTTTTAGAAACTGTGTGCATTGTTACAGGGGAGTTAGAAGGTTTAAAGGAAGCTTGGTTGCAGGATAAGCCAGCTGTAGGATACTAGTAGTATAGCTAACATAAGGAAAGAGCTTTTTAAGGGAAAGGCTAGGGACAAACAGGGGTTAAGAATGGCTTGGTAATGAGTGAACTGGGGGAGTTTAAGGCTTGGCATGTAGAGTAATTCATTGTTGAGCATAGGTGAGTTTTCAGGAACTAGGTCAACATTAAAGTTTTGGAGTTAGACTATTCCTTACAGTAATGGAGTTGTTGCACATATAGAACTGGGTAGTGGAGGGCTAAGGTGATATGCTACGGTTAGCACTTGGGTGTGAGACTTACTACTAGCTGTTTGAATGGGTACCGTCTTGAGTTCAGGTTATAGTTTGTGGTTTTGTTGTGGTTATAGGTTGTCAATACATTCAGGTTGAGCCATGATTTCAGCTTTGAAGGCAGCGGGCTAAAAGGGTATGTGTTCCTTTGGTGTGGATGTTCTGGTGTTACAACAGGGTCATGGTAATCCTACTTTATTTAGTTTTATTAGGGTGTGTTTCAGTGATGGCATGGCAAAGGGGTTTATAACAGGATTCTAAGGTGCTTTACCAATGATGGGCACACCAAATTATGTTTGGCTTGACCCTTCCCTTTACGGGAAGTGGATTGAACAAATTTGGATAGAAGGGAGGGGGAACAGCCTGGTCAGGCTGGTTGGCAGAGAAGAGGGATAGGCTTGCCCTCTTCTGTTCCCCCTCTGATGTCTGGAGGTTCATTTCAAGGATCTGGGGAAAGGAAATGAGTAGTTGGAGGAAGCTTGCTGAATAGATAAGCAAGCTGAGGTAAGGATGGTGCTTATTTGGTGGAAAGTAACTCAATGGATGGTGTATGAAGTGAGTTGGGATGCTGCTTCATAAGTAAAGTAAGCGAGCAGAGGTATGTACCCTGCTTGTTGGGCAGTGTGAGTAGGTACGCTGCCCTGATTAACATTACAATGAATGGTGTATGAAGTGAGATGGGACGCTGCTTCATAAGTAAAGTAAGTGAGTAGAGGTATGGACGCTGCTTACTGGGGCAGGGTGAGTAGGTACGCTGCCCTGATTAACATTACAAGGATGTTATGCTGTATTTAGAATCAATTATGAATAGTTGTAATTAATAAAGTTGGTGGTCAAAGCTATGTTATGGAAATTTAATAAAGGTCGTCAAATGTCACTTGGTGTGATGTGTGTTATTATAGGGGACCGGGACAATATCTTTTACTCATAGTCTTGCAAATCTATTATTACAGCCACCTCCACATCAGTATATTGGTAATTACTAACATCAAACAAGTACCTTTTAAAAGTGTCATACATTAACATATGCTTATATAAAGAATTGGTGTCCTTCCTCTTAATGCTATTTGTATGTCTATAAGTAAGGGTGCAAAGCTTCCCTGTGTTTTTACCCAAATAGAAAGCTTCACACCTTGAACATACAACAACATACACCACATAATCTGAGGCACATGTAAAATACACTGATGGGGAATAAGATTTTTAGTTACTAAACTGGCAATAACTATGAAAATTAAGAACATACCTACATTAATTAAAATTGTCATATCTAAACTTACCACTTTATTACATTTCCTTTACTTCTGTAAGTTATTCAGAGACAAGTATTTGAAATTATTGGATTTTTCACTAAAAAAATAATGGATTTTCAACAATTTTCTTCATAAGCCTGGATCAGTGAAGAAAATGCTCCAATTATTCATAATTACTTCTTTAATGGCCCTACTGAACGAATAATGAGAGGTCATCACCATATACCATTCTCTAGGAATGATCACTGACACAACTGTTACCAATTCAGTTTGACTGAACCTGAATGCCAAATCTTTGGACAACATCCAGTGAGCTCTCTTTGTAACAAATTTGTAAGATATACCCCTCTAACCACTGCACAAGGAGAAGATAATTGTTAGATGGTTATCTGGAGCCAGGGTATGCCAAACCATGCATGCACCAGTATGATTCCATTACAGTCCATGTAGTTGTAAATGACCTGAGAACTACCTCTCTCAACTATATGAAGAGAGACATTGTGGAGTTTTCAGACTATGTGTCTCAGGCTGACATGTGCCTAACACTGAGCAGCATATTACCAAAACTGAAGATGCCCCAATAAGAGCAAAAATGATTAATTTCAACAACAGTCTTTCTGGTGTCTTTCTAAGGGGATCCAGTATTTGTCAGCTTGAGAGGACATGGTTAACAGACCATATTGCTTTGTCAGGGATGGTCAGCACCTTTCCCCTCTACACTATCAAATACTGGATAAAACTTTATCCACCTCCACAGTGGCGTTTTTAAGCAGTGCCAAATTGATGAACTAACCGACATAGCAAAATCAACTCAATTGAATCTCAAGGTGTTACTGCTCAATGCCAGGAGCTTAAAAAAATACACTCCCTCCAAGCCCTCCATTCACTTTAGAATATAGACATCTGTGCATTTACTGAGACATGGTTTAAAGTGGCAGAGAGTACCTCGGCAATGGAAGGTTTCAGTCCCTTCCACACTTTTAGACCAGTAGCTGCACAGACAAGGGCTAAAGGTGGCGGTGTCTAAATATGCATCAGTAGCAAGCATACCTATAGGGTGGTCAAACTAGATGATGTGCTGGAGTTTCCTCGGGTACAGATTACCATACCATAGACAAAATCCTATATCATATCCTAGCCAGCTATAGGCCAATCTTCATGTCCCAAGAAGCTCACAATGCATGCTGGGACCTACTGGAGACACTTACCATCCACCCTAAAACCCTACTCATTGGAGACATTAATTACCAGTCTATATACTGGGAATCCTACATGGCCTCAAATCTACAGACACAGAGATTCCTAGACTTCATAAATACAACACCATTAATCAAATATCGAATACACCCAGCAGATGCTCCAACATACTGGACCTTGTGTTCACAAATATGGGGGAATGTTGAGCCCCCCCCCCCCCAATGTCTTATCATCCCTGGTAAGGTTTGACCATAAAGCTGTTTTCTTCAAAATCAAAATCCGCTCTGTAATCCTATTAAAACCTGTAACAGTTAGGAACTATGCCAAGGCAAATTATGTTTTATTAAGTGATGCTTTGTCAAAATTCTATGCCCCTCCAAACCCTGAGAACACAACAGCCTATGCTGAATTGCTCTCAGAAATTCTGTGTAACCATGTCGATGGCTGCACAGAGGCTGCTGTACCTACCAGAAGTAATCTTAGCACTAGTCTCAGAAACAAACCACCCTGGTAGTATTACAAATAAACAAGATATACAACAAATGGAAAAACAAATAGGGCAAAAATCAGGAAGGGTAATTTCCATAAAGATAAAAGCTATCTCATCAAACTAAATAGGCAACTAAGATGGATAATTAGGTCAAACAAAGCCAGCTTTGAGGTTAAGATAGCCTCCCAGGTGAAAGATAACCATAAGGCCTTCTACAGGTATGTCACAAACCTCAAGGGCAGCACACAGCAATGTGTTGAACTGGTGGCTAATGATGTCACACTCACTGAGACTGGTGATATAGTGAACCTGTTAGCGGACAAATTCAGTTTCAACTTTATCCCCACTCACCCCCAACCATACCCCAAAAAATCTCTCAAACATAAACCCTCTAACTATAACTAGGGAGCATGTACTGGTTTGCTCACGAAAGTCAAGAACAAAGTGTCAATGGGCCATGATAACATTCCATGATGCCTCCTGAACAGTCTAAAATATGATTTATCAGGGACCTTGGAGTCATTATTTCACTAAAGCCTTAAAACAAGCTTTGTATGCCACATGAATGCTCATCCCCCTCCATAAGGGATGACCTTTAATAGATCCTGTAAACTACAGATCCATTAGTCTGACTAGTCTTATTTGTAAAGCCACGGAAAAAAAGTATCATAAAAATTATGAACAAGGTCATAGGAGACCTCCTGACACTGGATTCATCCCAGTTTGGCTTTGTTAAAGGAAGGGCTTGCTTACTGAATATGATGGATTTCTCTGAGGTCACTAAGCAAAAGAATGGGAGAAAACAGTGCATACTGCCTACCTAGATACAACTCAAGCATTGTCAATAACCTTACAGAACAAGTATAAACCCCTGTATAAAATGCTGGATAGCTAACTATCTCTCTGATAGGACCTAGGAGGTTAGAACTGGAGAGACCACCTCCACAAAGTGGCTGGTCACCAGTGATGTCACCCAGGGCTCTGTCTTCCTCTTTGGCAACTACTTCTTGGATGTCAAAGCCAATATTAAAGGCCCTTGGCAACCCACGTTTGCAGATAATTGCAAACTGGGAGCAGTCATTGAATTCCCCTAAGACAAGAACACTCTTCAGGAAAGTCTAACACAAACACTTTTGTTGCAAAAGCCATGGCTTAAAACTCAATACCAAGAAATGCATTCTAGTACCTTCTGGGAGGTCAGTCACCCTGAATAACTATGTCATCAATACAACAACCCTAAAAGTTAATTCACTAGTTAGGGATCTGGGAACTTATGTAGATAGTACCTTAGCCTTCGACCAACATGTGTCCAAACTAGTAAGAAAATCCTTCTGTGTTGCTCCACTTGTAAGCAAGGACATGGCATCTAGGTCAGAGAGAGGTCATCATATCACTGTACTCGGTGCTCATCCAAACCATCATAATGTAGAATACCTCCTTTGATATGTACCTCGCCAAACACATGCTACAGCTGGAACATCCATAAGGGTTCCTTACAAAAAGAATGCAGGGAGAAAACAATGTCCTATGCTGATTGCTTCAAAGCCCTGTCTCTTTACTCGGTATGATAAAGACTTCTGAAAAGTGATCTTTGTGTGCCATACATTGCATCCTTGGACCCTGTTTTGATGAACGTTTTCCAGATCCGCAAAACAAACAGCATCAGAGCTACTAGAGTAAAAGACCTAAAATTTTGCTTGTGACATAAATGAGACATGTTGGAAAGACAGATATGCTTCTCAGAAAATTCCATTTTTCTGGAATAGGCTCCTTATCCATATCCATATCCCTATCCTCCCTATCCCTATTTAAGTACAAGTTGGACCAGTAGATTGACAACTGGAAATTCACCCCTGCTCTGCCACCTATGACTGATGGACAGCAACAGTCAGCAAATCACCCCTATGTAAATCAAATTTGTGAGTCATATTTGGGTTGCATGGCTCGGCTTATAAGGGCCCTAGTGGTCTTTTAGCCTAGTATACACCTATGAACCTATTATCCTATCAAAGTAAATTACACATTACATTCTTAATCATTGGATGTGATAATACTATTTTTAAGCATTGTTCTGTAATAATCCTTTTCTTTATGTAATGGGGTGCATGACAGAATAACACAAAATTGATTTACTTTTAACAATTTTATAACTAATTTTTATCTCCAGCTTATCCCTTTGACCTGTCTTAAATCCACAAATATCCAAAACAACAATCTTTTCATTACTTCTATGCACAGTAATTAAAAAAAGAAGATTCATTCATAAAAAAAAAATAGACATTCACAATTCTCCATCATTTTTTGACCACATCAGATAGATGATAAATAAAACAACATTAGTATTTTGCATTCTGAAACCAGTGAGCTTTGCATAATACATTATTTTCAGAACCTTTTCATACAGTCCCCCATCTTTATCCCTTTTGTAGAATAGTGTGTGTGTGCTGTACCTTTACAAAGCATTTCAAGGACAGCACATGCATATAAATAGCAAGCACGTGCTAGCTTCACTGCCATTTTGAGAGCGCAGCTAGTGTGAACATGTGTGAGTGTGACAGTCAGTTTGGTTATAAGTTTATCTAAGTTAAAGTTATTAAGCCTCAATCCTGATGTGTTTGTACATAATAAAGTTGCTTGAATAGACCCCACGAAGGCTCGTCTGTTTTTTCCTGACTGGAAGAGTGGCATGCTGTCTGAGCCGGGATTCCAGAGACTGCTTTACAGAGCTACAAGGTGCAGAGTTAACAGTGAAGATAAACTAAGTAAACTGAGTACAAAAAGGGGCCAGAAATGAGACAAAGATAATGAAAACTTGCATGGATGAGTTACTTACTAAAAAAGAATAAACAGAGCATTGCAAGGGCACAAAACACATTATTAAGCAAGTGAGAGGCACAAAAAGTTTATTAATTAAACAAAATATTTGAAATTAAGATATTTGATAGCACGATTAAAAGAAAAGCACATAAGGGGTTTGGAATTACCTTGGAATTGCAAAACAAGCACATTTAGAGTAAAACAAGCACATGAAAAGTATAATGGGCATGAAAAAAGACTAAACAAGCAAAACAAATATAACAAGGCAAACAAGGGCACATTAAGCATAAATAAAGCAAGGTGACTGCATGCTTTTTGGCAAAGTACTGTGTTTTGGCATAAACTACTGTTTTGCATTGAGTGAAGCTATCAAGGGCATAACTAGAGTTATTCAAAGTATCTCAAAGTATGTAAAAGTGCTGACAGTGTGTGCTTATTCCTGTGAATTTATTCCGAAGAGTTTATTTGTATGCAAAGTGCAACTATTTTGTAAAGTGCAGTCAAAATACAGCCATTTCAAAAAGTTTCTTGTGCTGGGTGTGTCTATTGGAAAACTACCGCCATTATAGAGTGTTTCTTGCAATGCAAAGAATTATTTAGTTAAAGTGCAGCCATTTTGGGAAAGTTTCAATGTGCTGTGTACATACCTCTCAACCCTTCATATCAAGAAATCTAGACAAAACCATACATAATGGGTGGACAAAGGCTCACAAATAGGGACAATTTTTAAATATTGCTCTTAGAAACTTAGAACGTTAATAGAATGACATGTTTTGTTTTAGCGTGAAATTTCTGAATGGTATGAAGTCTGAAACTCAAATGTCTGTCATTATTTTCTGTCTTCAGTCCTCAATGACTTGCTGATAATTTGCCAGAAAAACACAATTTTATGAAAAATGGGCCAAAATGTGAGGCAAAAATCTGGACATATCCTGGTTCCCATTTTACTGAAGCTATTTTCTGAGTATGCTGTTTTCGACAACAAGTTGGATAAACTTCCAGATGTGTATTCAATGACGTAAGACCCAGAGGTCAGTTCTGTGGTCAGACTGGCAAGAAGAGTTCCAATAGCTATGCAGGATAATGCCAAAGCTCAGTTGGATAAAATGGTACAGAAAGGTATAATTTGTTCAGTCACAAAACCGACTGAATGGGTGTCCTCCACGGTAGCAGCCCACATAAAAGGCTCAGACGAAATCAGAATTTGTATTGACCCAAGAGATTTGAACAAAGCATTAAAGAGACCACATCATCCTATGTGTATAGTCAAGGAAGTTGCTGCCTTAATACTGAATGCCACTGTTTTTTCTGTCTTGGATGCAAAAAGATAATTTTGGCAAGTGATGCTTGATCACAAATCTACTGACTACTTTCAGTACCCCATTTGGAAAATATAGATTCCTCTGGATGCCAACTGGAATAAATTCTGCAAGTGAAGTCTTTCAGCATGCAATGGAGCAAATTTTTTCAGGTTATCCTTGTGCCATAATAGCAGATGATTTATTGGTTGGAGGCAATGGTGAAGCAGAGCATGACAGAAACCTTAAGAAATTTCTAGACAGAGCGCATGAAGTGAACTTCAAGCTCAATCCTCTGAGGTGCAAATTCAGACTCCAAGAAGTTATATATGTAGGTCATTTATTTACTAGCACTGGCTTGCAACCAGACCCGTCCAAGCAAGCAGCCATTCTTGAGATGTCAGCACTGGATAATATTCAAACTCTACTATGTTTTCTTGCTATGGTCAACTATTTAGGCAAGTTTATACTACACTTCAGCGAGCTGACAGCACCTTTGAGAGAGCTGACATGCAAAAATGTTTCATGGTTTTTGTCTTGGTTGGAGCAGCATCAGAGAGCATTTGAAGACCTTAAGCAGAAAATTGCCACCTCACCAACATTAAGATACTATGATATCAGTAAAAGAGTAACTCTTCCCTGTGATGCTTCCGAATTTGGACTTGGTGCAGTTATTCTTCAAGAAGGCAGACCAGTAGCCTATGCGCCAAGAACTCTTACCCAAACTGAAATGCAATATGCTCAAATTGAGAAAGCACTTTTGGCAATAGTATTTGCATGTTCAAAGTTTCATGATTATATCTATAGTCAAGCTATTCAGATTGAAACTGATCACCATCCTCTAGTCACTATTTTAAAGAAGACTATGCATTCAGCTCCAGCGAGATTACAAATAATGATGCTCAAATTGTAAAAGTAGAACTTCAAAATGGTCTATATAAAAGGAAAACGTCTTTATCTAGCTAGTAACTTATCCAGATTGCCCAGAAATACAACAGAACAGCTTAATGCAGAGATTTTTTTTTTTATGTCATGGAAGTGCATCATTTTTCTACCAAGAGACTTGATGAGCTAAGAGATCATACAAAGACTGATCCAGTTTTGCAAAAACTCAACCACTTCATCAATGTTGGATGGCCGTCAAAGCAATCTAGTGTACCACCTGAAATGCAAACTTATTTTCCTTACAGAGATGAGATGTTGATGGAAGATGGCATTATTTTCAAAGGTCCTAAAACTGTTGTTCCTGCTTCCTTAAAATGTAAATATATCCAGATTTTGTATTGTGGTTACAAAGGTTCCAAATCTATCAAAAGAAGGGCAAGAAGACTAGTATTTTGGCCTTCTCTAGCAAAATACATTGATAAAGTACTTTCTTCTTGTTCAGTATGCAAAAGTACTAAACCACATTTGCAAAAAGAACCACTTCAGCTAAGTCAAGTTCCTGAACTACCTTGGTCAACAGTAACCACTGATAAATTCAAGTGGAACAATCAGGAATACTTAGTGTTGGTAGACTCTTATTTGAACTGGTTTGAGATTGATTTACTACCTAATCTAACATCCACTGCTATCACTGAGCTGAAACGTCGTTTCTCAGTCCATGGCAGTCCACATAAAGTTATTTCTGACAATGGTACCCAGTTTGCCAGTGGCTGCAATGGTTCAGTAGTTAGCATTGTCACCTCACAGCAAGAGGTTCTCTGGTTCAATTCTCAGCTGGACTGCCTTGTGTGTGGAGTCTGCATGTCCTCCCCGCAGTTGAGAATGTTTTGTGTGTGTGTGTGTGTGTGTGTGTGTGTGTGTGTGTGTGTGTGTGTGTGTGTGTGTTGTGTGTGTGTTTGTGTGCACGTGTGCCTTCTGTTAAGGTTGGGCACTGGACTGGCAACTTGACACCGTAAAAACTCCACTGCCAATCAATCTGCAGACAGGTGATCCGCTGTGGTGACCCCTAACCGGGAAAAGCCAAAAGAAATTTTTTGACACCCAATTTATCAGTCAATTGTTTCAGAAATTTGCAAATGAATGGGACTTTGTACATGTTACTAGTAGACCAGAATATGCACAGTCAGATGGACTAGCTGAACGTACAATACAGAGTGCAAAGCAATTACTAGAGAAGTCAAAGGGTGATAATACCGATGTCTTTTTGAACTTAATCTCAGAAACATACCCCATGATGGTATACTTGGCTCGCCTGCTCAGAGACTTCTATCTAGGCAAACCAGAACAACATTGCCTATCAGTTACAGTTTGTCGAACCCTAAAGCAAAGAACAACAGAACAATCAGAGCCCAACTATACAAAAAGCATTCCTTCCATAAGTCCAGCTATGATGAATCAAGCAGATTTCTTTGTCCATTGAAAGAAAGAGAGACAGTGAGGATACAAACAGCGAAAGGTTTCAACTGGATTGGTCACATAACAAGTATATGTGCCGAGCTGAGATCCTACTTTGCAGAATCTGAGGGTGTGGAGTACAGGAGAAACCGTAGACATCTTCTTCCTGTAGCAGAATCGTTATAGTAGCATTATTCCTGTGATATAGACTATAGATCTTAGAGCAATCCAGATAATGTTGCTGTTGCAGAACATGTCTTAACTTCTACTTCCATTTCTGATGATGTGCCTGATGTCCCCAAAGTTGAACATTCAACAGAGACAGTCCCAGTTTCTAGACCTAATTCTAATTTTTATGTCACACGATTTGGTTGTATTTTCAGACTTAGTGTGAAAGCAACCTGGACATAATTTTCTATATGTATTTAGCGCTGTATAATTGCATGTCACAGAATTATTTGTGTCGATTACATGCCAATTAATGTCACCAATAATGCATGACTCATTTCTCAAGGAGTGAGGATGTAGAATAGTGTGTGTGCATTGTACCTTTAAGAAGCATTTCAAGGTCACCACTTGCATATAAATAGCAAGCACATGTTAGCTTCAGTGCCATTTTGAGTGTGCAGCCAGAGACTGAGCATGTAGGAGTACAATAGCTAGTTTGCTTTTAAGTTTATCAAAGTTACATTTATTAAGCCTCAATCCTGATGTGTTTGTACATAATAAAGTTGCTTGAACAAAACCCACGAAGGCTCATCTGTTTTATCCTGACTGGATGAGTGGCACCTTTCACTTGCTGAAAATTTTCATTTTGGAAAAAATAACTATATTCAAGAAGTTCATCTAGGAATCCTCCTAAAAGTCTAACTTCCCAACAACCCATTCTGTCTTCCATTATCAAAATAGAGTTAATCCATTTAAGTCCAATTCAATTTGGAATCACAGAAACAATGATTTGGCATCACTAGATATTACCACATCATCAGCATTAACTTATAAACTGTTGCATTTACAGCAAAAACTAAAGGAATTCCTAATATGAGATTTTGCCTTGGTAACCAATTTTGTTAGTTTACTTTTCATATATATTGTTGGCCGTTCTTATCAGAACCAACTAAAGCTACTGTCCATCTGAAAAAAAAAGATCTTTTCTTTGTGAATGCACCTTGGGTATACAAACATAACTCCAATTTCATGATATGATACCAAAAGGTATTAAAATAGATCTTGTATTTATCTGTCTTCCTATAACACATATTGTTTATAGGCCCTCTCAGTTTCAGTTCTGGATATTTTCTTATAAAATTAACAATTTAATATAACACTCATTTTACAAATATAACTATCAGTATTAATAATGACAAAAGCCCTTCACTTACCAGCTTCCATAATCTTAATATTCTTCCTATATCTTAAACCATGCAAAAATTAATTTTGTTTTTTTTTAAATAAAATAGCATTGTGCAGATTTCTTGTTTAAAGTCCCCTTAATATCTCTTTTACACACTTTCCAAAACCTACTACCACTGAACCAAGAGAGGGTAAAAGATGCTGTTACTTCTCAATCTATATAAAAATCATAAAAGAAAAGAAAAAAAGAAAAGAAAAGAACTATGTATAAACCACTTCAAAACTGATAAAAATAATTTATAAAAAAAACACTTAAGCAGAAAACATTCATAATGCTCAGTGCCTCAGCAGCATGCCTTTAAAGATTGAATAACCAAAAATGTAAATATAACAATGAATCATGAAACAGGTTCCTATAAGCCCTATAAAAAACATTAAAATGTTAAAAATTCACTAAAAACATATTTTACATACTGCTTTAAATATTGTCTGTGGATTTTAATGACTTAATTAATGTTGGTCAGGTGATTTAGTTTCTGTATTTAAATTCTTCTCAAACTGTCCATTAACATAAATATTATTTATTAATAAATTTCAAAATTTCCTTCTGTTTAATTATCTTTAATTCCATAATCATCCTAAATGACATTTCTCCTGTGAGACGGAATGAATATCAGCCCTGTCATTAACATGGGATGTTTTTCATTCATAAATACCCATGAGAAGTTAAAAAAAAACTTGAAATCAATGAATGCATGACTATTCCTGTTAATGAAATTATGTGTGCATGGCAACCACTATCAAGTCATTATGAATAATAATAAATAGAAAATAATATAAAGTTTTAGATACAATAAAAAAAGATACCTACTAAAGTTCTAACCACTGTAACTGCGAACCTTGGACTGGTGGAGCCATAAGTACTAATGTGAGGAATAAATACTAAGTCCATGATTGCATTACCTCAGAGTATTTCCTCTTCTGCAAAGTATAGCATAAACGTTCCACCTGGCTAATCAACAATTAGTAACCCAGGACATGACAGGAATCAAAAACAAGTCTCGGGTACAACACCATTTCTTGACTAGCTTCTAAATATACCTCTGCAATAATTGTATAAAATGTTCATAATTTGCATATAATTATTTAAAAATATATACATGTGCTTTACAGAACTTAATGTTTATGTCTGATTATCGATGTTAACATCAACCCCCTTTTTCCCATTTTGACCATGGGGCTGGGAAGCCTCATCAGCAGTGACCATGTGTCTGATTATGGTACACTACAACAGTATAATGGTATAATACTGGATACACACTGAGGACCTGTAAATAGAATACCTTCTGAGTCAGGTCATCGATGAAAAGAGCCCTTAGAAAAGCTTACCGACCCAGTTAACAAAGTGAAACAAATAACATACCATCATATCACTTTTGTAACAGGGGTTGGGAAATTGTAACAACATGACTATGTATAAAAAAGTTAACTTTTATTACAGCAAAGAAAAAGGGCAAATGCTCTGTTTTAATGAGGATCTACAGTACAAACATAATGCACACAGTACACAAATCATTAAGCCACATCCTTAAAAATGTGTTATTAAATAAGTAAGGACATTTCAACAGTCTGACTGTCTGGAAAACAAACACATATGTTTTCCCACAAGTAAATGTAACTGTTGAGGAATACATCATAATAGACACAAGTAACAGTCAAGATAATGTAAGGGAGTCTGAAACTCCTCATATTCACTTCATAGGTAAATGCAAAGCTAATGACCCCAGCAGGTCTTTTTAAGCCTGTCTATGCTTACCAAATGTGAGATTGAAACCCTGTGCCTGGTGTCTGTAAGTTAGACACGTCAACCATTATGCCAACCCCCAACATCTCAATTATAAATTATTAAAAACTCTTTTCATTGGGGGGGGGGGGTTGGGCTTACCATTCCATCCACACATGGAAATGAGTGATTATTGTCATCTAGTAACAGGATACTGTGCCCTGAGAAGAATAGATAGCTCCCTGACAAATAACCTAATATTACCTATGCAAAATGTGAGCAAACGTTCCTTATGCACACACATACAGTCATTACAACCTAGTATTACGTCATTTCTAATATCACATCAAACAACCTGGATGAGCAGCCTCATTCAGCATACTAACCTAAACTCTGTCATATGCTTCTTATGTAACCGAAGAATCTTTGCACAGTAAACCCTAATACACACACACACACACACACACACACACACACACACACACACACACACACACACACACACACACACAAACACACACACACACACACACACGCGCGCACGCACGTACATGCACTCATGCAAACACGGACACATACACATACATGTGCACACAAAAACACACACACAACATTCCTGACAAGGTGCACTAAAATCTTACCCTATGCAGTTTTTCTTCATACTTTTGACTAATGTTTCTGAGCAAGAATATAAATGCTGATATAAAGGCTTTACTGATTTATGTGTGTTAAAATACTTCATTGCAGTGCTTCTGTGTGGACTGAGAAATTATGGATATATTCATGGCTTTCTGCCTCTCTATATACTTGCTGTAGTCCCATTGCTCCAGAATATTAGAAAACTAGAAATATAGCTATTAACAGTTAGCAGATAAGCTTGAAGCAAAATGGAATCTCACACAGTGCTGAAAAAATATATTAAACAAAATATTATCTTCACTAATATGGTTTACAGTTAAAATGTGTTTGCTTATTCCAGAGATGTTTGAACATGTCATAAAGCTTTGTTAAACAAAGCAAATATATAATTAGAGGGATAATAAATTACTCATGCTTTTACAAAACAGTAACTGATGAAAACAAGTAGTTTTATTTTCCTTACTTTAATTTTAAAAGAGCTGCAGAAATGCCTCAAGGGGAGATGCTTTGCTTACATGTTATGACAAACTCTGTGAAACATCACTATAAAATAATTTACTTTAAATGTTATGTGGTTAAGCCCATGGAGGAATAGTAAGGATTCCTCTGTCTAGAATAAGGACTTGACATGTTTTGACAATGGCAGTGAAGCCTCCCTGCAGAACAAGTGTTCTTGTTTTTTGCTTAAACGGTCTGATAAATAGAGTTACATGTTTTGCACCTACAAACCAGTGTTTTGTTTTTTCTGCCCACAACAATTAATTCCTCAGTCTGAAAATGTCTCACACCCATCTGGCAGTGCCTGGATACATTACTGTGTATGTGAAGCTTTGACAAGTGAAGTGCACCAGTAGAGAGTTGCATCTTTTCAATTTCTCTGTAGCTTCATATAGATTTTCCCTCCAATTATTCTTGCATTTTATGTCTATGTTTCCATTTCCTTTAAAAAACAAATACATTTTATTAGGTAAGAATGAGACAAAACAATTGCATTGCATGGGAATATAAAAGTACTCCTTAGGTAGAAAAGGCGCAACGTTCAGGTAACTCTTGCTTTATTATTATGCATTGAGCGTGTACTTATCAGCCCTTTGTATAAGCCATTACTTAATGTGCATGTTTATGGCACTCAGCAGTAAAGTGATATGCATTAAGACATTAAATTAAGTAACGTTTTTATTTTCTGCTTTCTGACCTCCTTCTATTCTTCTTTTTTGCCCATAAGTTGCCACATGGGTTCTATTCTGGGATGTCATTTTAGGACAGTTCTGTTGTCACACTCACCTTTTACCAGTACCAGTCAGTGTAAATGCTAGCATGGCATAACTAACTAGATTTGATTTCTTTAGTTTTTCTTCAAGCCTCTCATTTTCTTTGTTAACCTCTTTCCGACTTACTTTTTCACATGCATATTTGTCTGAAAGAGAGGAATAGCAAAGTGGAACATATTTCTGCATTCAGTACATCACCACTGAACAACAGTCTTCCGTCTTGTGCACCATTCACAGTGAAAATATGCTGGAAAAGTAAAATGCATAAATCTCTATTTACATCCTTGCCATCTTTCTCAATTGTATGTCAAGATACCAAGACATTTATTTATTTGGATTTTTTTAAGATTAGAGTATTGCTTCTGTCTCAGCCCAGAAAGTTACTAGCAAGACACAAACAGAAACAAGATATGCAAAGCAAAACAAAACAGATTAAATACAGTATGCATTACTTACATTATAAACAAGAGGACCAGGTACAGATGTAAGCAAAGCATTGCCTGGGCAGCATATATTATATGTAGCTCACAGAACATATAATAGATAGGTGGACAGAGAGATAAATAGACAAACAGACAGAGAGATATAAAGGTAGCTAGAATTATATTTGGAGGCATAAGAGGTTATGTTACATGTCCTGCTGGAAGGTAGTTGCATTTCACCTGTTTTTGAAAATGAGCTTTTCTCAAGGCACAGACTTTGGGGAAATTGAATATAGGGGGAAATTTAATAAAGCCTACATGGATTTATTTGCCATGTAGGCATAGTAGCACGGTGCTTACATGGAAGTAAGCAGATGTGCGATCCAGTAGAGGGAACTGAGTGATGTGCACGAGCGTGCAAACATGGAGGTGTCAATGGCATGCAAATCACCTCAGCAACAGGTGAAATGCCTGCAAATGAGGCAGGTAGAGTGATGCAGCAAGCAGATAGGCAGCTGTGCACACCCCATGTTGGTGTCCGTAATGTACATGGAAAAAATTCTGTGTACAGGATATAAAAATGACAACAGAGCTGTAAAAGTGTAGTTACAGTGGCAGAAATAGTATAGAGGACACAGATATGTGTAAAAGTAACCAATGTGTGTCCAAAACCATATGGAAATAATGTAAAACTCCTCAGTGCACAAACATGTCATTATGAAAAAAATTATATAAAAAGATTGTAAAAAACAGAATTTGTGAATATGTAACAGTAATGCATTACAGTATGGAGTATGTACAATGTAGGATTGCTGTGGTTGCTAATGAGGAAGGGCTTGAAACCATGTAGTTACCAGGTACTGTGCACAGATCTGTATGCAAATGAGCTGGAGTTACTGCATAGCACAAATGGGTATCTGCGTCCACAGATCTCATCCGTGTTGGGATAGAGCCATGTTGGTGTCCACAGAAGAGGTAGCTGACATCAAAAGGGGGGGTGTGTCCGCAAACTTTTAAGCTCATTGGAGCTTAGCAGTGCCTGTTTGCACGCAATGCCACTCTACTCAGCAGGGTACTGTGTCCGGTGACTGCTAAGCTTTGTTTATCTTAGGGTCATGTGTTTCAGTGGGTTTGAATGTGTTTGCACAGCTTGCGGCCATGCTGAGCATAACCTTCCATGAGAGAGTGTCTGCTCACTGCTAACCCTTGTTTATAAGTGTGGCGTGGCTTTGCATAGTGCTCTGCAGTGCTCAGCAAGGAAGGCTGTCACAAAAAAAAAATGGCTGAGAAAGCCAATGATATACTAATTACAGACGACCCTTGTTTCACTTCAACTAGGGCCATTAAACCCCTTAATCATGTACTTGGCAGGTGGAATGCATCATAGCTAGCCAATCACATAGGCTACACCTACAGCAAAGCACTATAAGGTATGCATACACCTGATGATCTGATTTTTCCCCATATTCTGCACCTCTGTAGTACAGACTTGGGAATTTTAACCTAGATAATGCTAGGGGCTGCTGTAGGTCTGTTACATATCTATGTGCTACATGCTGAGGTCAATGCAGCTGCTGTTGATGCTGACCATAGGCCTAGACTGAGAAGGAGAAGAGTGTTCATGCCCAGGGACATGAGATGGAGATTGAAGAGCACTACAGGGTGGACAGAGAATACTACAACAACTCAATGAGCTCTGACACCCTCAACTCAGACCCAGAGCAAACAGAGGGGAACCCATTCCAGTGGAAACAAAGGTATGTGTAGCTCTTACGATACTAGCTACAGGCACTTTCCAAAGACCAGCTGGAGACATGATGGGGGTCTCACAGGCATCTTCTTCCAGGGTACTCCACCAGTTCCTGGATGCCATGCTACCACATGCCAGTGAGTACATTTATTTTCCCCACACCCCTGAGGAAAGGGCCAGGAGCATGTGACTCTTCTACCAAAAAAAAAAAAAAAAACTTCATTTTTTAGAATAATACATTTTTTATTAGAAAGATTCTTTTATTAAAAATATTTTTATAATTGAATGAATGTTTTATAAGATAAATAGTTTTGTTTGGGTAGTTTAAGTTTTTAAGGTTAAAAACACACTGTCACTTTAATTTAGAATTGGTTCTTTTCAATTGATGGTACTAGGTACATATAAAAATGGTTTTAGTACCTACTATTAATTGTTCTGATGAAGTCTATTGACGAAAGCGCTTGACCTATCCTGTGTATTATTTTACCATTTTGGATTGTTGGATTGCTGACTTGTTTTGTGTACAGTGGATCATTTTATGTGGCCTGAATAAAGGTGTTTGTTATATGGTGGTCGTAGGTTTTTGGCTCAAGGAGTGGTTCATTGGATGTTATTAGTGGTTGTTGCCACTCTTTTACACACCTTTTTGGTTTACTTCTTCTACCATGTAGCACACTACCCTGATGTACTGGGTACCATAGATTGTACTCATGTACACATAAAGGCACCACCCAGTGAAAAGGTAGAATCTACATCAACCGCAGGTGGTACCACTCCATCAACTGCCAAGTCATGTGCAATGCCCAGGGCATTATCATGAATGTGTGTGCTGGCAGCCCTGGCAGTTATCATGACTCCCATATCTGGCACACAACACAGTTGTACCAGATGTTTGCTAGATGGGACATCCCACATGGCCATTTACTTGGGGATGCTGGCTACACACTGGAACCGTGGATGATGATACCCATCAGAAATGCACACACACCCACTGAAGAATGCCATAATGAGGCCCACACCCAAACCAAAACATCACAGAGTGCGTGTTTGGGCTGTTGAAGTCACAGTTCCAGTGCCTCGAGATATCTGGTGGAGCCTCTCCAGCCACATGTGCACAGATGTTCACAGTGTGTGCCATGTTACACAGTGTGATCCTATGGAAACAGCTGCAGCAGGATCAGCAAAGGGAAGAGATACACACCCCCCCCCCCACTAGTGCCTAGGTCACCACAGCCGCACCCACAGGGAGACTCGGAGGAGGAAGCACCCAAGGCTGTCCCTGTAGGCAGGTGTAGGCATGCCCAATATACCCTGGCCTTGGCCAAGAGACAATGCATAGCACATGCACTGACAACCTAGGACCCTAGGGACTGACACCTTACTCTGACTTGCATATGTATTAATAAAAATGATGCCAGCCAGCCCACACAACTTGTACCTCACCATGTATTGGCTTTGGTTGCATGAATCAGACAGAGTCAGCCCTGAACTACAGGTCTGTCAACTGCTGTATTCACAAGGTAAGTCACTTTTTTTTGTACACCACTTGTAAGGGGTACTACAATCTGGTAGCATATATATGGGCCTGGCACATGTATGCAAGGGAATATAGTGGGCTATTTATAGTGTGCCACTGGGCTACTTGTACAGATCTAAAAGCCCCTTGGGAAAACAGGTACTCCATTCATTAGTATGTGCCCCATAATAGCCACTAGGCCACATGGCTGGAAACTCCATGACAGTATTCCAGGGAGATGGCAAACAGTGGGGTGACAGGACAGTTGCATGACTGTCTATGCCAGCAAAGTATAGGCTGGTCATCCTCCACCCTAAACACATCAGTGTTCCCATACAACTGCTGTAACAGTAAGCCTGCAATTATATACCAGCAGACCAGACAATTCCTCTATATTGTTGATAGTGTGAGGAAGGAAACCTCTTTGTATGGTGGCTGGTATGGGTTAGTGGCCCAGGGACGTTAGTATGTGTGATGGTGCTGATGGTTCATATCTGGTAGCATCCAACATCTTTTCCATGTGAGGTACTCATATGGTGGTAGTCCCACAGACTGTCATAACCCCTCAATCTGTTACTGCAAGAAAGCTGGACAAAGCCAGAGTGAATGGGAGCACAAAGGGCCATACCTGCAGACAGACATTATACACACTCTGTGTAACCTAGCTGGTGGTGAGTATAACAGCAGGCTGCAACAGGTCAGATTAGCTGCAGGATGTAAAGGCCATCACTTAAATATGTCAGTAGGTACAAGTCAGTGACTGCTGTACAGTATAGTACTGGGAAACTAAAAATGTGTGAGGAACACAGCAGACATATGGGGCGAAATCCTGGACATTCTGCAAAAACATGTACAGGGAGAGGTAGGCAGACTGTCACATCATACCCCTTAGCCTCTTAGAGCAAGAAATCTGGCCAAATAAAGTAAATAAAAGTAGGACCTAGGCCCACAGATTGGGACAGGTTTTAAATACTTTCTCCTACAAATGTAAAATGTCAATAGAATAACATTTGGTTGGGAGGGTGGCCTAATGGTTAAGGTGTTTGCCTTGCAAACACAAGGTGCAGGGTTTGAGTCTCACAAGGGATAATTGGCTAGGCTTAAAATGGCTCGCAAGGGCAGTTAGCTTTATACTAATCTATGAATCTATGTCCTGCATTAATATGACTCTTCTGATGTGCATAGAGTCTGAAACTCAAATGTCTGTCATTATTTATTTACTTCAATCTTCACTGATTTGCCAGAAGACCATAATGTTATGTGAAATGGGCTAAAAATATGTGGCAAAAGTCTGGACAGTCTGTAAAGCTCTGTACAGTTCTGAAGTTTGAGTCACATATTAAGATCAGCAAACAGCCTGGAAATCCCTTGAACAATATCAGGCAAATGCAGTACTGTTGTAACAGGTGCAGCAGCCAATGGCCTGCAGCACACAATAATCCTGGACTGGAGTACAAGTAGATCTTGCCTGGAGTCACCTTTTTAAGTACTGACAATCACACTGCTCTTACCCTTAGCTAATCTGAACACAGGCCTGTTGCCTCTATCCCCCGAAGACCTGCTATGTGGAAATACATCTGTACATACATACATACAGCTATGTATACATAACTGTCTCTCCCTATCCCCCTCACACTTGCTTAGTGTCTCTATCAGTATATGGTACATATATCTATATATATATATATATATATATATATATATATGAGATAATAAGATGTATATATAGCTATATAAAGTACAATGATACATAGACTCCCCACATACTTCTACATAACACATTTACATTACTTACACAAACAACTACATATAAGGAGATATCCCTGTTATACACATTTATATAGATATGGGCAGGGATGTACGAATGTCTCCACATACTCCTGAATGCTGGGGTTATCTGGACATACACATCACAAAAGCTGACCAATGGCACCAGACCAAGGCCGCAACAGTACATAATCAACTCACCCACAGAATCATTTGCCTGCTGGCTGTCATCCTGCAGACAGACATATGTACGCAGGTGGTGTAATGTCCAATAGGTGCAACGCATACCTTGGACAGGCCATATTGTCCCTGGCCACATGTCTGCCTATCAAACTACAAACAGACACATATGGTCAGACATGGTAAGTGTACACACATAGCAGGGATATTACCAGGTATCCCACCCCTAGGACACTAGATACAATAACAGTATGAAGCAGTATCACTCTGCAGGCTACACAAGCTGTCTAAGATAAGGCCACTTTGTGTACTCCACAAGTACTGTGCATCAACATATGCAACAGACATAACCTGTGGTGCATGCAATAGGTGCTGTGAGCAGTAGTGTGTAATACTAGATAGGTAGGAGTTTTAATCTCCCATTTTCCAACTGTGTGTGTGTGTGTGTGTGTGTGTGTGTGTGTGTGTGTGTGTGTGTGTGTGTGTGTATCAATATATCCCCTCACAGCACTATAGACATGCCCTTATGGGCTGTCTCTGTACAATGATATGCATTTTATGGCCCTGTGACCAGCTGTTGGCCTCTAAATTCCCTCCTCTACAAGGCCTGTGGATGTCATCCACCTTAACAGCACTGTCTGACAATCTAACAACAAATAACTTATGTGGCACATGCAATAAGTGCTACAAGCTATAGTGTGTACAACTACATAGGTAGGGGTTCTAATCTCACAGCGTCCAGCATATGTGTGTATGTATGTAAATATATCCCCATGCAGCACTTCAGCAAACCCGTATGGGCTATCTCTGTGCAATGGTAATGTGTTTTATGCCCACTGACTAGCTGCTGGCCTCACCATTGCCCTCTGCTACAAGGCCTGCTGATTTCATCCACCTTAAGAGCACTGGCTAACTGTGTAAAACCAGCTAAACAGTGTGGCACATGCAAAAAGTACTGCAAGCTATAGTGACTAGTACTAGACAGATAGGGGTTTTAATCTCACAGCATCCAACATGTGAGTGTGTAAATATGTCCCCTTACAGCACTAGAGATATGCCCATGTGGCCTACCCCTGTGCATTGGTTATGCATTTTATGGCCCTGTGACTAGCCACTGGCCATAAATTGCCCTCCTTTACATAAGCATAATTGATGTCTGCCACCATCTAGAGTTGTACGCGTAGAATACCCAGGTGATATGTGTCAAGGGTAGTACAGTGTGTCACAGGGTATGAACGCATGAGGACACTGACTATCCCCATTCTCCCTGAGACACTGTTCTATGCATATGCACCTAGGGAGTCATGCACGAATACTGGCATAACTTGCTGATGTCATAGCTCTGCTGTGCTGCCTTGCCATTCTGTGCTGCTCTATTGCTGCCATGTGTACATAGCTAAATATCAGACTCCTGGGACAAAAACATACACAGGTTCATGACACACCTGTCATTCTGTAACACTACCACCAGTGTACCATCAGGCAACAAAGATACACAACATTTGATGTGTATTCCTGACACATGCCAACATACAGTTCCTGTTGTGGCACACAACAACTGCCATGGCATAACACTACTGCACTACACAAACACATGTAAAGTTATATAGTCACCCTGTGCATCAGACACATATATGTAGGTTCCTGCATCGATGGCACAGATGGCAGGGATGTGGCACAGGTATCATCACATGCACAGGGTGTGGTGTGGGAATGCCAGAGGCCTAGGCTGTGCCAAACAGTTGACAGCATGTGTGTGTGTCAGGAAGGGGTGCTGGCTACATGGTCTATGGGGAGGTGCCATGTGTGTCTGTAGGTGACCTGCATGTGACAGTGGTGTTGGAGTGTGTGCATGTACACAGTCAAGCCCAGTGCTAGCCCTAAATGGGTGTATGGTGGACAGCTGTGGACCATACATGGTAAAGTGGACAGTTCACTGTCTCTGGCCATGAACATGGGAAGTGGCTTCACCAGGAGTAACAAGGGCAGCACCATACCCAAGGTCAGATGCAGTGCTAGTATCTGATGGTAACTGCTGACTAATGGGCCTTTTTCCCCATGGGACAGCCTAGGACAACATGCCCATGGCCTGCCACATCGTGGTGTGGACAGTACATTTTAATCTGTAGCGCTGGAGGTACTGCCACTAAGGGAGCATGAGCGTGCATGACTACAAGGACTCTCAGCAGATGGTGTTGCTGGCCTATGTCCACATGTCCGACGCCCAACTCCAACTCCGTATTCCAGTGCAGACAATGTGCGCTCAAAGACAGACATTGTCTCAGCCCACCATCTGTCCACTACATCAGTGAAACATTCCAGGCCATCAGAAATGAAGTGGAGGCAGTCACGGATCTCAGACTGTGCTGTATCCATAACCCTAAGCATCCATCTGGCATTGTGTTTAGATCATGCCTGTGCCTCCATGACAGTCTGAAACATGTTGTGAATGACCCACGATGTGATACCTGCAACAGGAGGTGGAAGGGCAGCAGTCCTCCTTTGAGCACCCCTGTCAATATGCCTGTGTGGGACCTCACCAGCTCTCTGGCTATGGCCAGTGTCTATACTCACTGACATCATAGTTCTCACACTGTTCTGTACTATGTCACCACCCTCTGACTGTCCAATATCTGTAGCCTCTGGTGACTGGGTATTTGCGGGCATAGTGACTGTGTGTGGGGACAATGGGGACAAAAGAGGGATGTCAACTTCTGGGACAGATTCAGCCACCGATAACCCCACCTGTGCCTCACTATGGCCACCATTAACGTCAGAGTCTGATGAGACACTAACATCAGGTTCTGAGGGGGACAGACTCCAACCCCCCTGTTCACCTGTGAGAAACAAGACAAAAGCAGTACATTACCACCTGCCCTATTATGTATGGTAATCCACACAGACTCATACAAATGAGGTTACACAACTGAATGACATGTCCCACATCTTCTCATCTCTGATCCCATGTACAACCCACAAACTCACAACATACGCAGACAACCCAGTCCTCTATAACATGCACATCACCTACATCCAGGTAATGTTGCCAGTACAATACACCTGTGAGGTATGCAATATGAGACAGTGTCTGTGATAAAACTATACATAAAACTCAGTCCACCGATCTTGACAATGATATGCCAGCTGTAGCTGCACTGCCTCAGGTATGCACCTTCTCCCTATTGTGTTTGAATGGGCATCCTGGAGTAATTGCCTCATGTATAGCAGGCTGCATAGTTGCTCATAACTATAAGTGCAAACATGTTAATGTTTGTACAAATACACACTTGTCATTCCCTAAGCTATGTACTGTAGTTAACCGCTTCAAAATGGAACATACAGCAATTCTATTCTGGTTAAGCACAACAGTTGTGAATAAGGCAAAATGGCAGCCCTTAACTTTCATAGGGTATATACAATCTGTACAACAATAGCATCACACTTACCAGGTACAGGACCACAAACTCCGGCCACACCTGATAGACCTATGAAAAGGTGAAGGAGAGGTATTGTTAGCAACACCAAATGTTGCAGTGTTACAAGGTAATATGTGTGTATATCCACATGTATAGTAGCTAATGTGATACTGGCTATATTGCTGACATTCTGAGTATGTGTGCACAACAGTGGGTAAAAGCCAACCCCCCCCCCCAATGCAGATAGACCTGACACCCATGTACTGGTCTGTATACCCCACCACAATGACTGCTAATGTATTATAATAGTGAACACAGTAAGCTTACTTGGACACTCCTCTGATGTAGATGCTGTGGCATCAACCTCCAGGATCTATGGTGTGATGGTTGGCTGGGAGCTGTTGGTCAATCCTTGGTTCACCAGGAATTCCTCTGTGTCCAAGAGTGGTTGTTCTGTTGCAAGGCCTCCACCGGTGGCAGCATGATCCCTGGCAACAACTGCTACCTGTTGACATGTGGCATTGATCATATCTGTGGCCTTGTGTTGGACCTGCTTATAGATCCTGTCTTATTGGCCAATATAATTAACAGCCCTCACAAGGTCAGCCCATAATGTTGCCTATTGTTCATGGTTGTGGTGACCCCTTGAAAGCAGGATGTGATGTTTGAGTCTCAGGGCATCTGGTATAGAGTCATTCTCTGCAGATGAAAATGGAGGATGTCTCTGTTGGTACATCATTCCTGCAAGACAACAAGAGGGGAACACATTACAGGACCAGATACCTTGATGTCCACTACGTACAGACCCTACACACCCATAATGGCCTCCACTATCCACTGCTCCATCACATGTCATACCCCACAGTTTTGCAACACACTACATGTGTGGCTCTCACCAAGATAGTAGCAATACTGGGTAATGCCCTGTGTGCTGTGACAGATTCTGCTGTATGGCTCTACACCCATCACTGCAGTCTACTGTGGTGTGTCCCCTATGGACAAATCCACAAGAATATATCATATGGTGCAGTCGGACAAATAGTAGTGTGCTATTCCAACAACTATATGTGGACAGTCCAGCAACACCAGTGTGCCACAATGACAGACAGCAATGCAAACCTGCTGTAGTATATGTCCCCTGTAGGCATTATACCTCTCAACTATGTAGATGTTTGCAGAATGTCACCATGTTTGCCTGATAGATGTGGTCCTTCTTACACAAACTTGTGGATGCTGACAAATAGTTGTCCACTGATTGATAGTTGTTGTCAGAAAAGTGACACAGAATCTGTCACCCATCAGACCCCTCAGAAAATACTTATGCTACAGTAATATATGTTAGTCTATTCACATTCTTATTTTGTATGGCCAATATGTGTACTCTATCACTGAGGTTGGGCCTTTGTCACCACATGAAATATAGCTTTGTCCTGATTTCTTACTGTAGGAAGCTGAGAGGTGTGTTAGGCATAGCTTTCAACCAGACAGGGACAAATGTCCATAAAACAGGGATGTAGCCAGAGTACATCAGGGATATTCAGGGACACTTTTACAATGTTAGTACTATTTATGTGTGACATTGACAGACTGAGAGGAGGTGAATTACAGTACATCATTTGATGTTACAGAAGTGTACACCCTTACTTAGTGCCACTATGTCTTATGTGTAATCCACTATCTTTACTACAACAGCCAACTGTTGTAGGAGGGATGGACAGGGACAGACCAAAGGTGTGATTCAAAGCAGGGATAATTGAGAGATATGCCTGTAGGTATTGGACAACAGAGTATCACTGACATGCCACTATCATAGATCTAGTAAGATGAAAACCGACAGATTATGGCAAAATATTATCATGTTATCAACGTTAAGTAAAATGGGAAGATGGGATAGATCATTTGGGAGAGTATTAATGAGAATAGAAAATAATAAATGTGCAAGAAAGCAAGCTTGATGGACTCATTTGAGAAGTGGTCCTTAATGTAATGTAGAGAATTTAATTTTGATTATAAAGTTATAATTAGTAAGATTATTGGGATTAAGGCCTGTTTCAAGCATATGATCAATAAACAGAGTTTTCCCCCAAGATTGAAAGCTCTTGTAATGTCAATTAAGATGGCACCAATAAGCATGTTTGTTCAGTGGAAAATGAAATGGTATTGATCTATGTATTGAGAAGGTTGCGTGTAAGTAATTTTTTTAAGAATCTTCTCCAGAGTTGGAAAGATGGATATTGGATGGTTGTGCTCAGCTTTTGAGGACTTTGGTTGTTAAATTAAAGGTTTATCCGTCATTGAGTTCCAGATGTTTGTCATGGCATTGGTGAAAGGTAGAGACTGTATATATTGTTAAAGCAGTACTTTGAGGAAGTCTCTGCAGCAGTAAAAGTACATTGGAAATAGTTTGTCTATGCCAGTGGAGACCATCAAGAAGGACCAGTCAGTGAGTAGATGATTTGTCTTTTGTACTAAGTCATGTAAGGTAAACTAATGGAATATAGCATGAGAGGGGTGATCTACTGGAAACTGAACTGTCTTCCTGCTGAAATCTAATAGGGGAAGGCTGCTAAATTCGTTAAGGAAGTCTAAAAGAGTGCAGTAAATGGATGGTGTTAAGGTCCCATGAGACATATGACCTAAGTGGTTAATTTCATCTCAGAATGCTTTCAGAGTATATACCAGGGAGTTTTAATTAGATTTCACAGATTTATCTTTATGTTGTCTTTTAGCTTGGCCCAAATAACATGACTCATCACCACTACTTAACCTCCACATCTAAGCATTATCTGCCTTATGGAGCCCATAGGTTCATAGGTTCATAGGTTGGTACTAGGCTATCAGCCCTAGGGCCTATACAAGCCTAGCCATAACAATTCCCTGGCTATTTCTTCCCACACTATTTACTTCCCTGGACCCCTGTCTAGCAGGGTGACTGACGTGATCCCCGGGGTGAATTTCCTTTCTCCCATCCAATCGTCAAGGTTCCTTTTGAAGAGGGCCAAAGAGGCACTCTGCTTGACATGTATGGGCAATCTATTCCAGAGTCTGGGGAGTCTCTGGGTCAAGAACCTATCCCTCCAGCATGTTTTGTTTATTGTGATGACAAGGTTTAGATCCCTGGAGCATGTGACTCTGAGGGATTGGGATTTCTTTAAGTGTAGCATGTCCAACAGCTCTGGGTTTGACATGACCTTGTATGTTAAGCAGAGATTGCCTCTGAGTAGACGATATGTGACAGAGTATAGCTGGAGTTTTTTAAGGTGGTCAGCGTAGGGCATCTGCTTTAGGCCTGTGATTCTTTTAGTGAGGTATTTCTGCGGCCTTTCCAGTTGTTGCAGATGTTTTGAGAGGTACATATCAAACATGAAATAAAAAATATGACCAATAAATAACAACAGATCCAAATATACCAGAAAGAAAGAAAAAGGAAAATATTTCATCTTTAACTCTAAGTAGTCAGAAAAGTTGCATGATCCTTTCACCATTTAATGGAAACATTAAAACTGTATTTAATAGAAAGACTAACCATTACACAGAGATTGCCATAGGTTGTCAGTTCTAAATGATATAGGTTCTACTCTGCTCAGATTACTCATCAGTCCACATGACCTGATGTGACTAACGTCATTCCAAAAATATGCTTCTCAAAATCTTAGTCTAGAGTTTAGCAGCTTGAGGTACAACTTTACTGACATATATAGATGTGGCAGATGACAAAATTAGTCTCATATAGTTTCTGTAAACTTACTTTTGTGTCTTCCTTTCATATCTCAGTGCAGTCTGCAGGACTGTTTGGAAGGTTAGCAAGTGCCCATGATGTAGAGCCCATGAGGTACAGCACATTCTAGTAATATTGAACAGAAAGGATCACATTTTGGTTAAATAAGGTAGCTAAGAACATAAATTCATCTGCAAACTGCTCATTTACCACACTAAAGGAAGTGGCTTAAGTTATTTGCTGCATATGACTATTAGTTCACACTTTAACCTTTGAAGAATAGATGTTATGTCAGAACAACTTCTGTAACAGATTGGTGAAAGCTAACTTTCAGGTTTTATGAAGCTGTGTAGGCCTGTTATATTATTAATGATATATACAGCATACCAATTTACATTTGTATAACAGGAGATATCAGGAGATAACAGTCAATACCTGTATCAGACATGTAGTTAGTTTGCTGAGCTTTATGAATCTGTCTGTATTAGAATATAGGAGACAGTGATTATCCACAACATGTCTGCATGTCCTTTGTTAATGCACAGTGATACAAGCGTAATATCACTCTTAACTCTTAGTTGTGTGTTCTAGACTAGTGTGGAAGTAATCCTTTTCTGCTGGTAAGTTCTTATCCATATTAAATGCATTTAGACTCAGCTGTGTTTGTTACCTGTCTGTTATATTGTAGATCATCACTTTGGTCTGTTATATTGTACATCATTACTTTGTTAACTGCATATTTTCCTCTAGTAATACTTAATCACACTTTCTAAAATTGTAAATCCCCCGAGTTCAATGTTACCATAAATCAGACTGTGATGGCACCATGTGTAAGTAAGGCAAGAGTTGTTGGCAAATGTGGCTAGTAAAGAAGCGGACCAATGGTATGATGGACAGAAACAGCTGGGGAAATACACATTCTGTTGGATGACTGCTTTTAACGGATGTCACTAACAGAAGTCACATATGAGTCATAAGCACTGATGTCATTGTCATCAAACCTTTTTCCCAACATAGTTATTCTCTGCAATACATTTTATATAATGCATTTTAATTAATTAATTAAGTTATTTATTTATTTATTATGCTTCTACCCACTTTCTGACCATCAGATCCTCTCTTAGTTTACAAGCTCATTCATTCCTTATCCACAGTGGTGAGATCCAACCTAGAGGAGTTGTCATATAGTCAATCACCAGGGATGGTTCATTTCTTTGTTTTTGCAGTGCTCACCAAGATGTACATGTCCACTAACCTGCACAGGTTTCATGTGCAATGAGCGTGCCACTCACATATGCAAGTAATGTAACCTTAAAACTAACAGAATGCATCTGATACTCCCACCTCCTCTCCATGTGTCCCTTCATTCTACTTCAAATCTATCACATGCAAGGACATCTACCCTCTACTTGAGCAGATTCAGCTTGGTATACCACCACCCTGGTATTGACAACCTTCATCCATGATTAATTTATCAATATAGAGACAGCATCATAACCCCAATGAAACACATCTACAAACTATGTATTACCCTTAATATTATGCCTAATATCTGGAAGAATGTTAATTTAAAACCTCTCCCTAAGAAACTCATTCCCTACAATCTATCAGATTTTGACCCATTTATATTCTCCCTACCTTAGCAAAGATTCTGGAAAAATTACTTTATTTTCAATCCACTGAATACATCAACCAATACCGCCTTCTCTGTCAAAAACAGCATGACTTTTGGTCAGGTCACAGTACATCCACAGCTATCTGGGCACTCAGTGACAACATTCTTCTTGGAATGGACAAAGGCCTAATTACTGGAGCAATTTTTATTGACCTCACCAGAGTATCTGAATTTGTTGATCACTAATTTCTCCTAGACAATCTGATTGAAATAACCATTACTGATGACACACTGCCCTGGCAAAAAAACTACCTCTCTAACCACCATTTCCCAAGTAATTTCAATTCATCTATCTCTACATCATTCAACCTGCAGAAAGGTTTCTCTCAAGGATCAGTTCTGTCATCTCTCCTCTTTTCTATGTTAACAAACTTTCTTTTGATTTACCCCATCCTCCTCTCATGCATTATGTTAATAATGTGGTCCTATTCCATTCCAGCCATTCTCTCTCTCTTTTCTTGAACTCATATTTCAGACTGATTTTGATGCCCTTATTTACAAGATCATTTTTAAAAAAAAAACTTTATTGAATTATCACTTGTGACAAAGGCAAATTTACATTTACATAAAAGTAATCAAATTGTATTAACAAGTTAAAATTAAACATTATGCTTCACAGTGGTGCAGCGGTTAGCATTGCCACCTCACAGCAATAGGTTCTCCAGTTCGATTCTCTGCTAGGGTGCTTTCTGTGCGGAGTCTGCATGTCCTCGCTGTGGTCGCGTGGGTTTCCTCCGGGTGCTCCGGTTTCCTCCCACATCCCAAAGACATGCACTAGGTGGATTGGACACTCTAAATTGGCCCTAGGTGTGAGTGTGTGCATGTGTGTGCCTTCTGTGGAAGGTTGGGCGCCGGGCTGGCAACTCGACACTGTAAAACTCCACTGCCAATCATGAGCGGACAGATGATCTGCTGTGGCAACCCCTAACCTGGAAAAGCCGAAAGAAGAAGAATATATATTGTATATCATGTAACCTAAGCAACTTTACATAAATTATTCAATTGCTGACCCTTTTTGTAAACAAGAAACATCTTTATTAACCATCGCTTACAACATAAGCAATCATACATTTACATAAATGAAAACAAACCACACCAACACAATCCTAGTTGCAAGCATTTTACTTCACAAACCATACTGACACACTCCCAGTTGCAAACATTATATATCACTTATAATCTACCCAGTCATTTTCAGTCAAACATTACATAACTCATTTAAGTCCTGCCTTCTTTTAAACCTCATTCCTCCCCTGTATGTATTGTTCCCACAATTCCCATTTTTCATATGTAGTTTGATCATACCTTTTTCTAAAGATCTCAATTCCAGTTGTTTTATCTCTGTTTCTATATTTGCTACTTCTAGTATAGATGGTTTAGATTTTGATTTCCATTTTCTAGTATTTGCTTTTTTGGTAGCCACCATAATTAGAGACAGTAAAGCCTTGCCATGTTTAGGCAATTCTGATTCTGTATCATAGTTCAGAAAAATCATCTCCCTCATCACATCTATCTGCCCACCCAGCATCTCTGGCAGTGCATCCCACAGGAAATCTTTAAAGTCTCCCAACTCATTGCACTCCCAGAAAATATGTTCCCAATTACCTCTTTCTTCCCCATCACACCTCCAACATTTGCTGTCTACATGAGGAAAACTTCTCTGGAGTCTACTTGGGGTATAAAAATATCCATGTAAACATTTCTAAGCAAAAAATCCTGACTCAATCAAAGGAGGTGAGAAAGGATTGAGAAGAGAGAATGGATAAGCAATTCACAAAGAAACAATGGGAGGATATATGTATGTCTCCCAAATATGCTTATTTATAGGGTCATTGATAAATAATTAATATAATACTAAAAACACTTGCTTTTGGCACTAGGCAAAATCTCACTTGTACCTCCAGGCCTCAACAAAATCCTTGATCATGTTAATAACAGTATTGAAAATGTCACTTCATTCAAATGCCTAGGGATTTGGTTGGACCTTTTCTAAATTTTCAACTCCATCTGGAGTCCACACACAAAAAATAAATTCTCTCCAATTCTGGGCTAGTGGGATACCCCATTTCTATCCAGACCCTATAAAAATGCCATAGATAAAGGTATATTACTGACTCAGCTAGAATATTGTCTCCAACACATTGCTGCAGCTTTTAAAAGAAATATATCCACCATTCAGTCCCTTTCAAATGCCATTTTGCAGATTTATCACTAACTCCTGAAGAAATGAACACCATTAAAAAACACTGAAGAAGCTAACTGGCTACCTGTGAAACAACAGGCTGGCTTTTTACTTTACCTCACAGTTATTTAAACTTATCAATAATGACACCTTCACTCCACTAGTTTCCAGACTATTAAGGTATAAACCAACATACAACCTACCCACTCATGTCGTCTCCTCCAAACCTCCAAACTAGGTTTCACTGCACAGACCATGCTTTCTCAGTTCTTGGTCCAAGACTATGGGAATCTTTCCCTTCTTTTCTTAAAGATCATTCCTCTTACGTTATTTCTTGTTCATAGATAAAAGTACATTTCAAGACTCTATAAAATGCAACTGTTGTCTCTCTGATCATATAACTTAACCTCTTCATTCCCTTCTTCTAAGTGCCTCGCTCTGACACTATTTTGACTGTGTTTCTTTCAGCATGCCAACTCTGATGCCACTCTATATTTAATGCATGTATAGACATCTTCTTTCAGTGACTCTGTTCATAATGTTATTTATCTCTTGCCATTATATCCTCAATCCAACTATGATATTCACTTGTATAGAATATATATATATATATATATATATATATATATATATATATTGCATTTTGCCATTCTGTGTGTATATAATGCTAAGTATCTATTGTGTTTTCCCAACGCAGAGACTGAAATTGATCCAATGGCTTCTGTGCTCTACCCTGGTTAACAAATTCAAAATAAATAAAATAACCCCTCAAGATAGTCCTACCCCCTACAAGCTTCATAGAACCCAGTACTCCCTTGAAGTCTCTGGCTTCCACTGGGAATTCAACCATGAGTATGCTCTGCGGGCATGGACTCCCACACCTACCCCCATGGAGAGGTGAGACAGCAAAGTCATATCACTCATCCCACCACACCTGTTTCAGGAAGCACACATTATACTCAGTACCAGGTCACCTAGGTTACAGGCAGGGCTTCATCTCTCTAGGCTAATGGAACTCGCAAAATGGATTAATTTGTGGCTACATACTTTTTACAAGTCAATTTGTCTATAAAGTTTATGCATGGGCTTGCTTACTTGCTTTATTCTGAAAACAAAGTATTAACTTTATCTACTTTTAATTGTGCTGTTTCTCAGTGATTGATGTATTGCTAATTCCATCTGCATGAAAGTTCCACTGAATCTTGAACTCTGGAATCTACAGATAAGTCTTCCCACTTGCAGTCCTGCCTTTGATAGTGAGATCCTCATCTGAAATGTGTTAATTATGTAAGATGGAGAGGTATGAAGAGGCAGTTCTCAAACCCTCACAAAGTGTTGCACAAAGGGGTATCTACAAGTTGTTCAGGTTTCACTACTTATATATCAACAGAAAGGATTCATCCTCCCTGTGCCCAGACCACAAAGTTTAAGTAATTGTAAGCGACATATCCACTAGAGAAAAGTAGGATTCAGGGAAAATACAGTTTGTCATCCGTATTACAATTAAGAATTCTTTTTTTCATTATTCTATTTGTAGGAGTCTCTGCTGATGGAGTTATATAAAATCAGTTAGACCATCCATTTTTCTCACATGGATTGTCAGCACGTCAAACAATAAACTTATATTTTTATTTTTGCTTGTGCAAATTCTGTCCTGTGCTGTCTTCAGAATGTACATCTGCTCAAACCCAGTTTCAGTTTATTTCACATATGTGCTGAGTGATGTATGGCAGATCTAGTCCTCAGAAATGAGTTGGTGGTTCATGACAAGAATTTCTAACGGGCAATTTCATTGGTTCACAGAAACTCTCCACAGACTTCAATATGATCTTACAATAATATAACATGCTGAAGAACATTCTGGAGCTCTGTTTAATACTGTGCTGACATCAGTCTGCAGGGCAGTTTTACTGATAGCTTCTTATGCTGATGTACAAACAAAGGGAATAAAGTTTGCAATATTATAGGTAAAACAATGTGGTTCTTTTGTAAATGTACTGTTTCTTATGAATATAGCATAAACTGTTCTGTGATTGTCAGAGACATAAAAAACTATGAACCCATTCCCATAAATTAATACATATATCTTCCTACAGATTCTGTCTAGTGATATTATACTGACCTATATCATTGATACCTTTCTCAGTTTTTTGAGGGGAGTATCAAATTTTTTTATCTCTAAAGCTTTTAAAATGTAAAGGTGATGGGGCTTTCTGGATTGTGGATGATATATAACATTTCTTCAGTGCTTCAGAAAATAAGATATGCTCTTGAGAACCCCCAGGAGTAGTAAATATATGCAGTACCAGCCTGATATCTGTTAGTCAATAATTACACATAGTTTTCATTCCATGAATGGAGTGCATTCACAACTCCATGCACAAGTAACAAGTATGCATCTTTCACTGTATACAGCACATGCATTGATTTTTCTGGTTCGTGATCAGCCTGGGTGCAATGCTTATGGAGATGAACCAGCTCCTGACATAACATCAAGCTTATTAATCACACTTTCTGTTTTTGTGAGCCATCTGGGTTTTCTTTAAGCAAAAATCAGACTGCAATGGCAGAATGGGTAGGTGATGATGGAGCTGTTGGGGACTGTAGCTAGTAAAAAATCAGGCTGCTGGCATAACAGAAGATAGACAAATACATTTGGGGAAACACTCATTCTCTGTTTGGTGATTTCTGACAAGGGACAGTGAGGACATTAGCTAAAGTAACATATTAGTCATAAGTACTACTATCATTGTTATCAAACTTTTTTTTTGTTTGTTTTTACATGGATCGGGGTGGCATATGGACATTTGTTAATCTAACCAAATCACCTATAGGCAGTGTTTAACCTAGAGCAATGTTTACATTGCTGAGCAGTTAGCCCTGAATTTTCACTATACAGGCTCAATTTTTTCTAAGTCCAAAAAATCACGATTGGAGATGCTTGCCTGATGGCTTTGCAGTGGGTATTAACCAAGTCATTCTCTGTTGAGAAATACAGTACATGAAATCCTGTATTCTCTTTTTTGTATATTCTAGATTGTTTTTTCCTGTGTAATGCATTGCTACTAGCCCAAAGAAAGATCTTGAATGTGCATTTGGACTACTGGCTAAAATTTTAATGCATCGTAAATAGCTGCACAACTGACTACCGTGGCTAAAAATCATAAAAATGTTTATTATAAAAGATAAGCATTTTCATGCATTATGTGCTTCATCAGATCTAAAACAAGTATAATTAAACTCCATTTTTAAAAACTTATCAACCAATACCAGTCTAAATACAATAAAATCAATCAATTAACTTCCTGGCTACTAATGCCACTTTTAAAGGCACAGAGGCATTTAGACCGAGTTCTTTGTGCACTTGTAAATTCATTATAAATCTGATTTCTGTCACTTCTTTAACATGTACTATGTTTCCCCCTCTCATATTATGAAGTATTAGTTGTAACACCATGAAACTAAAAGTATGTCTAGGATAATTTACAATATTTTAAGCAAGAGCATTTTGTAGATTTATATTATGTACATCACTTATATGCTTTAGGATCTGTTGTTTAAACATACAGTTGGTTTTCCTGACATAGAAATGATTACAAAAGTCACAAAGTACAATATATAACCTGGTGCATAAAAAATTTATTTCTAGCAATAAACTTACAAGCTCTGTGTGTTCCACAAGGAAACATGCCTATCCTGCTAGATCTAATAGCAGTCCTGTCCCTCGGACCATAGCATAAATGTCTTTTCAGCGATGTACCATTTCTAAAACCAACCCTCGGTATATCACCAGCTATTCATTTAATGTCATCATCTGATATTAGAATGTGCCCATTCTTTCAGAAAAGTATGATCGGCCTTTATTAGTTTTCAGCAACTCCATATAGGTTCATAGGTATGTACTAGGCTATCTGCCCGAAGGCATTTATAAGCCTAGCCAGAATGTGTTGGCTTTCGCTGCATCCTTAGATTAGTTCCCTGTGACTCTGTCCAACAGAGCCATTGAAGTGATCCCTGGGGTAAACTTTCTGTTTTCCATCCACTTGTCAAGGTTTCTCTTGAAGGGGGTTAGTGAGGAGCTCTGCCTAATGTAGATGGTAATCTTGTTCCAGAGCATGGGAAGTCTCTGGGACAGGAATCTATACCTCCAGCACGTCCTATTTATTGTTGTGGTGAGGTTTAGATTCCTGGAGTGTGTGGCTTGAGGGGATCTGGTTTTCTTTAGGTGGAGCACGTCCATCAATTCTGGGTTAGACGTGGCCTTGTATGTCAGGCAGAGATCACCTCTGAGTAGGTGGTATGCAACCGAGTACAGCTAGAGTTTCTTCAGTCGAGCTGCATGGGGCATCTGCTTGAGGCCAATAATCCTCTTGGTGAGGTACTTCTGTGGTCTTTCCAGTTGTTGCAGGTGTCTTGCAAGGTACATCCCAAATGGGGCATTGTAGTCTATGATGGGTCTGATGAGTGATGCATAGAGGGGGCCCAATGACCTCTTTCAATTTGGATGCAAACCCTTTTGTGATTAGGTGGGCCACATAGAAGGATTTTCTAACCACTTTGGCAATGTGATTATCAAAGGAGAGGTTACTATCTACTTGGGTCAGCCATAGTCCTCCTGTGCTTGCCTGTACCTCTGAGAAGTATATGCCAAATAGGAGGGGTCCTAGGACTGAGCCCTGGGGAACACCACTTGTAACCAGTTTAGAGTCAGACCTAGCTCCCGTAACTCTTACAACGTGGGTTCTGTCCATGAGCCAGTTGGCAACCCATCTCATGACATAGGGGTTTGTGTTCAGGCTGGTGAGCTTGTCTATAATACCTGAGTGGGGAATGGTGTCAAAGGCTTTTCCGAGGTCTAGGTAGGCTGTGTGAACCACCTTTCCCTCATCTATAGCCTTGGTAAATGTCTCAAAGAAGTTCACCAGATTTAGGAGGCATGATCTGCCCTTAACAAAGCCGAATTGGGTAGGGTCCAGTGTTTGGAGGTTTCCAATGTCTCTGTTAATGAGATCCATGATGATGCACTCCATAGCTTTGCAGACCAAGCTAGTCAGGCTTATAGGGAGATAGTTTCCGGGGTCCATTGTGGCTCCACCTTTGTGGAGCAGAATAACCGTTGCTGTGCACCATCCTGTGGGCATGTAGCCTGTGGAGAGGTTGAGTTTAAACAGTGTGTTTAGGTGAGGGGTAAGTTCATCTTTGAGCTCGTGTAGGACACAGCCTGAGACCGTCCTTTCCCATTGATGCTGTGCTTTTGGCTGTGGACAAGGCTGTTTTAACCTGAGTGTCTGTGATTTTAGGGGCACTACATTCTTCTGGTATAGTTATGGGCCCTTTTGGGGATGAGAGGGGGGTGAAGTTTGCACTGAACCTGTCTGCCAGGATGCTGGCTATGTTGGTCGGTTCAGTGTATTTTGTGCCATTCTACACTAACTCCGAGCAGATCTGAGAATTGCCACTTAGATTCTTGACATAGCTAAAGAATGCCTTGTGGTTATCTTTGGAGTCTATGGCAATTTTTCTTTCGAAGATAACCTTGGACGATTTTATGAGGGAACATAGTTTCTTGCTGATACTGATCAGGGATGTCTTTCCTTCTTGGGATTTTACTCTTTTCTGTACTATTTTCCTTCTTCTATTGTATAGCTTGTTTATGGCAGGGGTCCAACAGACTAGTTTGCTTTTCTTGGAGGAGTGAGTCTTGGTTTTGTTTGGGATAGCATGATTATGCATTTTTGTAGGTGCCCATAGAGTGCATTATTAAAGGATTTTGCAGCTTGGACAGCGTTATCCTTTAGCATGGGGGCTTTGAAACTTCCCACCTCGGTCTTAAGTAACATGAAGTTTGCTTTTAAAAAGTTTTTCACTGTGGTTTCTTTGACCAGGGGTGGTGGTGAAATGTGGATATCCAGAGTGATTAGTTTATGGTCAGATCTAACCAGCGAGGGGTTGACTTCCAGTATGGAACACAGGTCACCCATGTTGGTGATGACCAGGTCCAATATGTTGTCACCTCTGGTGGGAGTGTTGACCAATTGATCCAGGGCATTTGAGTTTATAAATTCTAGGAAATGTTGGGCAAGGGAGTTTGTACTTGAGTAGTTCTCCCAGTTAATGTTTGGGTAATTGAAATCACCCAATATCAGGGTGTTTGGTAGGACCTTTATGTTTCGCAGTGTTTCCAGAAATGCATAATGGGGGTCCTGGGACATAGTGGGTGATCTGTAGCAAGCTATAATTTGAATAGCAGTTTTGCCCATTGTTAGTTGCACATGGATGATTTCTGAAGCATTGTGCTGTGCCGCTAACCTGGAAGTGTGGGTATCCTTGATGAATATGGATACTCCCCCGCCTTTTGTATTTCGATCCTGGTTTTGTGGCCGAAATGTATGGTATGAGTTGTAGCCTGGTAGTGCTGGGGTGATCTCTGGATCCTTAAACCAGGTTTCTGTTATTGCACATATATCGATTTTCTCCATACTGAGGAGTGCCTCGAGTGTGTGCATTTTGAAGTTTAGACTTCTGTCATTGAGTAGCATTGCCCACAGTTTTTTGTTACTTGTGCTATTTACGGCGGTGGGTTTGTCTTTTGAGCCTTGCCTAAAAAAGGCACTATGGGGGGAGGCAAGAGCCTTGGCCAGTATTAGAAAGCCTAAGGGTGACATGTGCAAGCCATCTCTGACAAAGCAGCGTGGCTTGTCGAGCATGTCATCCCAGGCTAACAGACATTGAATCCCCTTTGAATGACACCAGTAGATTAGCCAATTGTTGAAATTGATAATGTTTTTCTCTATACTGTGGTATCATTCTTGGTGAGGGCAAGATGCTACTCAGGGTCAGGGTCATACTGGCCTTGGCTATGTGATCAGAGAGCTCCTCCATGTCTCTTTTCATGTAGTCCAGGGAGGTAATGCTCAGGTCACATTTACACCAACATGGACAATGACAGAGTCATATTTGTACTTGTTCTGGAGTGACCTGAGTGCTTGTGTTATGTGGCAGATCCTGGCACCCAACAGGCAGCTAATAGTAACCTTCTCCTTGTTCAGCCTAGTGAGTGGGTTGTCAGTGTGCCTGACAATAGAGTCACTTATTACTAGTGTGTTGGGTATGTTATCTTGCCTTAAGGGCTGTGATTGTGTGTCACACTGGTTTTGTGAAGTATGTGTTTCATGGTTTGTGTTGGGGGGTGGAGGTTGTTTGGATGTATGCTTTAGATATCTCTGTTTCTTTTGCAAATTTTTATTTAGAGCCTCCGAGTATGTTTTTATGTATTTATGTGTGTTTTTTGCCAGTGCTGATTTCATAGGTCTATGTGAGACTGGTGGTGTGATGCAAGTAACTCCCTTCTCCTCTTGACTGCCTGGTCCAGTCTTGGGTTGAGAGAGCTTAGCCTCCAGTTTGGCTGTATAATTGCATCTCTAGCATGTATTAGCGTTTGGTGGAAGGAGGAGATGGTTGTCTGCGTACATGAGGCAATTGTAACATTGCCTCAAAATGCCCAGATTCACCAGATGGACCAGAGAGTACACCTGAAACTGCCCTTTGGACATGCCTGGATAGGTACAGTGAACTGTTTTACTGATTGGCTGGTAAGGTCGAATAGAGAGTCTTGTCCTTCTCTACAGTATAGAAGGGTCTAGTGCTAAGGTTTATTAGTGTTTGCTATGAGTTTTGAGCAAGTGCTGAGATGAGAAGTGAATGGTTTGAGTGCTTAAGTTAAAGTTTGTCTAGTTCCAAGGGAAAAATTAGAGAGTAGACTTTGTGGAGCCAAGAATAGTTATACACTAGTTAACCTGTGCTGCCCAGCGTGCAAAACCGCCCAAATGTGGAGCTTGCTGAGCTGTATACTATCACAAAAACCTTACAAATGAGGGTTTTATAGCAAGGAAATGAAAGAGATAGAAATTAGCCCAAATTGGCCAATAAACTACAAATTTATGGGCTGAAACCACTCCTCCAGGGACAGCTAGGCTGCTCAAAGCTCCTTCTCTCACAGTGAACAGAGATACTTTCTTCTATCCAAGTAAGGTATGGGCAAACACAGAAACCTGTAACACAGCTCTGAATTCACCACTAACCTGAAAACTGGACTATACTAGATTAGAAAGGTGGGAAAACAAGTATTTTTTTTCAGAAAATAAAGCAAATACAATAAAAAAAAACATTTTAAATGCACAGAAATGGCTATCACACTTGAGTGTGTAGCCTACAACAGTTAACCAGGTAATTTAAACACAAAAACATCTTTGTTAAAGTGAAAACAATAAAATAAGTACAGTATGTAGCTGAAACAAGCTTTTAAAAATCACAGAAACTCTAGAAATTCTGTGTTTTAGGTGGAATTCGCTAAAGGCAGCAAGAAAATGCAGAAAAATTATACTTAATCACTCCAAAGTTTCTCTTTTGCCTCTCTGCTGCTGTAGAACTCTGCAGGGCACCAGGCAGGAGCTTGCTGAGCTGTATACTAGTACAAAACCTTGCAAATGTGGGTTTTATAGCAGGGAAATGAAAGAAATAGAAATTAGCCCAAACTGGCCAATAAACTACTAATTTCTGGGCTGAAACCACTCCTCCAGGGACAGATAGGCTGCTCAAAGCTCCCTCCCTCTTTCACAGTGAACAGAGATACTTTCTTCTATCCAAGTAAGGTATGGGAAAACACAGAAACCTGTAACACAGCCCTGAATTCACCACTAACCTGAAAACTGGACTATAATAGCTTAGAAAGGTGGGAAAACAAGTATTTTTTTGTTTTTTTTCTTTTTGTTTTTTTCAGAAAATAAAGCAGATACAATCAAAAAAACACTTTAAATGCACAGAAATGGCTATCACACTTGAGTGTGTAGCCTACAACAGTTAAACAGGTAATTTAAACACAAAAACAACTTTGTTAAAGTGCAAACAGTAAAATAAGTACAATATGTAGCTGAAACAAGCTTTTTAAATCATAGAAACTCTAGAAAATTGGTGTTTTAGGTGGAATTAGCTAAAGACAGCAACAAAAATGCAGAAAAATGATACTTAATCACTCCAAAGTCTCTCTTTTGTCTCTCTGCTGCTGTAGAGCTCTGCAGGGCACCAGGTAGGAGCTAGTTGAGCTGTATACTAGTACAAAAACCTTGCAAATGTGGGTTTTATAGCAGGGAAATGAAAGAGATAGAAAATAGCCCAAAATGGCCAATAAACTACTAATTTCTGGGCTGATACCATTCCTCCAGGGACAGATAGGCTGCTCAAAGCTTCCTCTCTCACAGTGAACAGAGAAACTTCCTTCTATCCAAGTAAGGTATGGGCAAACACAGAAACTTGTAACACAGCCTTGAATTCAGCACTAACCTGAAAACTGGACTATACTAGCTTAGAAAGGCGGGGAAATAAGTATTTTTTTTTTTTCAGAAAATAAAGCAGATACAATAAAAAAACACTTTAAATGCACAGAAATGGCTATCACACTTGAGTGTGTAACCTACAACAGTTAAACAGGTAATTTAAACACAAAAACGACTTTGGTAAAGTGCAGACAGTAAAATAAGTACAATATGTAGCTGAAACACGCTTTTTAAATCACAGAAACTGTAGAAAATCAGTGTTTAGGCAGAATTAGCTAAAGGCAGCAAGAAAATGCAGAAAAATGATACTTAATCACTCCAAAGTCACTCTTTTATCTCTCTGCTGCTGTAGAACTCTGCAGGGAACCAGGCAGGAACTTGCTGAGCTGTATACTATCACAAAAACCTTACAAATTACGGTTTTATAGCAGGGAAATGAAAGAGATGGAAATTAGCCCAAATTGGCCAATAAACTACTAATTTCTGGGCTGAAACCATTCCTCCAAGGACAGATAGGCTGCTCAAAATTCCCTCTCTCGCAGTGAGCAGGGAAACTCAGTGGCGGCTGGTGACTTCAAATCAAAGGGGGGGCTGCAGGAGACAGCTGAATGGGTGGGGGTCAATGGGAATGGGTGTGGTCAACTACAAATGGGAGGAGCTATGCTCAAAACCACAAAAACTGTAACTTTAAATAAATACGCTGCCCTGGGTGCCAAACCATCATTATGAGAGTCCAATCAAGAAAAAAGGAAAGTGTAGAAGAAAAAAATTATTTCAATCCATTGGCTGCATGGCAGCTTACCTAATATCTAGATGGAAACAAAAAGGTTGTGAGGCATCAAAAAATAAATTATTTTTTAAATACATTACTGGAATGCTAGTCAAAATCAAGTATAAGAAAAACAAGCAGCACTCAACTCAAACCCACTTCTCCTTGCACTCCAGTTCTAATTATAATTTATATTCAGTTTATTAAAGTACCAAGTAACATGCTGAAAGTAGCAATCTCTATGATACCCCCACTTGTAAAAATGTTTCTTATCCAAAAAAGACCTGCTGCCTGACAATAACTACCTACTTGTTTCATGGGGAAAACATGATCAAAGTAAAAAATGAAAAGCAAACAGGAAACAAGTTCAACATACATTACATTAAAGGATTACTGCACAGGGTATAGACTACACATGATAGATTTATTTATTTTATTTATTTTATTTTACATTTGTTGACCGGGATAGTCCAACTGGATGCATGTCCATTTTCAGCGGAGGCCCGGGGAGAAAAGCTCCAAGGATAAGCAGATACAGCATTGCATAATACCAGCATTACATAATACAAACAGACTATTTACAGAGATTACATAAGTAAGCAAGTTAAACAAGTTCCGCAGGTTAGAGATAATCCCCAGCGTAAGTCAGGATTAAATTAAATTACACAGTAAGCTGGTTAACAGATTTTTACACATTCTAGAGAGAGTTAGCCAGGCTTGATGCAGTGACATAGCCAGTTAAGTGACAAATGTTGTTTGAGTCTAGTTTTAAATTGACCTAAGGTGGAAGGTAAGGTAATATCAGCTGGAAGAGAGGTCCAGGATCTACTTACAGAGTTTGCAAAGAGAGAGTCACCAGCTGTGTTATTAATTTTGCTAGTCTGAATTAGTAGTTTGCTAGAGGATCGAAGCGGTCTAGGATTGTTATAAGTGCAGGAGTATTGTTTGGATTATAGAGGATTTTATAGGCCATAATCAGTTGGTTATAATGGATTAGGCTGGGTAGTTCAAGCCACCCAAGCTGATTTAGATTGATGCAATGATGTGTCCTAAATGGCAGCCCAGTGGCAAACCCGGCAATGTGGTTGTAGCAAATTGAGAGTTTGTTAAGGACAGTCTTGTTTAAATTTGAAAGTAGAGGGGGTGCATACAGAAGGGTTGAAAGAAGGTGAGAGCGAGCTATGGCAGTTTTAGCTGCAGGGGTTAGGAAGGCTTTTATTCTGTAAAGTGACGCTAGTTTTTTATTGATGATTTTGATAGTTTGGTTAACATGTAGGTCAAATTTTAGATTATTATCTATGATGACACCTAATAGTTTTGTAGAGGGGTCAGGGGAGATTATTGTGCCATCATTTGAATTTATGGTAAAGGTGAAAGCAATATATCTACGTGTTGGTGAAAATAGCAGCATTTTAGTTTTTTTGTTCAGAAAGCCAGTTTTCTATTGTATTAAAGGTGGTCTGGGTAGCTGACCATAACTCTACTGGAGATGTGGCTGAGCAAATCAGAGTAGAGTCATCAGCATATTGGATACAGCTGACTTTTGGGATGACAGTATAAAGGTCGTTAATGAAGATGGTGAACAGCAAGGGCCCTAGTATAGAGCCTTGTGGTACTCCAAGGGTGTTAGGTAAAAGGTTAGAGAGTTTGTTCTGCCAGAGGACAGCCTGCTGTCAACCATTCAGGTAGGATTGAAACTATTGAAGGGCTCTAGTATGTAGACAGAATGTTTGCAGGGTGTGGATTAAAAGTTGGTGATGACCATATCGAATGCCTTGGAAAGATCCAAGAGGAGGGCTGAGTATATATAATTATTGTTGCGATTATGGTTTATGGTGTTGGTAAAGGCTAGGAGGGCTGAAGTAGTGCTGTGATGAGGACGGAAACCATGCTGAGTGTCTGCCATAAGGTGATTCTGGATTAGGTGGTGCATGAGTTGTCTATAAATACATTTTTCCATAATCTTTGCAAGTGGAGAGAGTATAGCCTATAATTGGAGAATTCAGTAGAGCTGCCTCCTTTGTGAAGTGGGATTACATAGGATATTTTCCAGATGGTGGGAATTTTAGCTTCTACTATGGTTCGATTGATTAGTATTGAGACAGGGTAAGCAATAGCATCAGCTGATTTTTGTAGGTACTCGGCAGGGAGTTGATCAACAGAAAGTGTAGTGGGTTTTAATTTTTTGATCAAGGTATGGATAAGTGAAGTGGCGACTGGTTGGAAGCTGAACATGAGTAGGTTTCTAGGGGTGCTACTCTCAGGACCAGGGGAGCTACTAGGGCTTGAATTGTCTTAGTAAAGAATCAGTTAAAACTGTCAGAAACATCTTCAGGGGTTTTATCAATAGTAGCAGCAGGGATTGGGGTTGAAGTTTGTTCAGGATGTAGTAGATTATTTAAACCTGCCCAAAACTTCTGAGGGTTATTTTGATTTACTGTCTGTAAATTATAGTAGTATTGTTTTTTGTCTTGTAAAATGGATTTTTTAGTTTCGTTCCTGGATTGCCTGTATTTAATGTGATCTTAGAAGAACACCGTAAAGCCCATGCTTTGTTTCTAAGGGTAATTTTGAGTTTAGACTCTTTAGAAAACCATGATGCAGTTTTTGCCTTTGTTCTCTTTGAATGAACAGGTGCATGCAAATCAAGGATCTCAAGGAATTTGTTGTTAAAGTATGCTACTGTTTCTTCTAAGGGGAGGTGTTTTAGAATAGACCAATTACATGAGTTTAGTTCTTGTTGGAATTTGGCAGGGTCAAAGTTTATATTGTTTCTAACCTTTCTGAGTAAGGGTTGTTGGGAATTAATGGCTTTGCGCTTAATTACATAGGTGAGAAGGTGATCGCTTAGGCCATCAGGGAGGGTACCAGAGGTGTACAGTTGGGGTTGACTATTTATGAGTACCCAGTCAAGTATGCTTTCTTTTTGGTTGGGTTTACCTATCCTGGTAGGGGTGGATATGATTTGTGTAAATGCATGCAGGTTAATATGGGTGATTGGAGATTCTGAGGAACAGGTGCCCCAGTCTATGTTAAAGTCTTCAAGTAGTAGGGTTTCTTGGGGGTAGTGACATGATAGCCAGTGCAGGATATCTTCAAGTGTAGATATATTGTTACCTGGGGGTATGTACATACAGAAGATATTAACGCATTTATTTTTATTAAGTTGCAATTTGGTAGCAAGAATCTCCGAATTATTAATCTGAGGTGGTTGTATTACATCTATGGTGACATTCAGCTCAGATTTATAAAGTACAGCTACCCCACCCCCCCTTCCTCGAAGCATGATCCAGCCTCTGTATGTTGTACCCAGGTGGTAACACTTCATTGTCTGTACTGTTAGGTTTTAACCAGGTTTCAGATAAACAGAGAATCTCAGGGAAGTGGACATCCAGAAGGGCATTCTGTTTAGTTTGCAGGTAAAGCCTGTAATGAGCTCTTAAAATAATGTAATCCTGTCCTTTATTACAAATACTGTCATATGCATTTCAATACCCAAGGCTTATATGTTATCTAGTTATGTAAGTATTCTCTGCATGGCAACAACAGAAAGGCTTTCAATGTTGGCAATTCATTAACAGTATGCTTATTAAAACTTATTTGCATCTTACAATCTCAGGCAAGCTTACCAGATGGTCGTTAAAGCATTGCTACTTAAACACAGAGCAACAGGCACTTTCTGAATAATAATAAGCATAAATGAACAGTATAAAAATATGACAACAACCAGAACATTCTGCAAAATCAAGGACAGATGAAAAGCAATTGTAGTACTTGTGTCTACCTTGGATGGGGGCATAGTCTGCACATTTACACTGCATAACTGCTACTTGCCTTGCTTGGACAAATCCAGAGTCACTACATGGGGGAGTGGGGTGCAACAAGTATGTCACAATTTGAAATATCTATGGCTGACTGCGATGGCCCTGACACATTGTCTCATCCTCAGAGCAAGAAATCTGGACAAAGCCATACATAGAAGTGAGACAAAGGCCCAAAAATAAGGACAATTTTTAAATATTGCTCTTATAAACTTAGAAAGATAATAGAATAGTAGGTCTTGCATTAGTATGAATTTTCTGAAGGGTATGAAATCTGAAACTGAAATGTCTGTCATTATTTTCTAACTTCAGTCTTTAATGATTTGCCACTAATTTGCCAAAAAACACAATTTTATGAAAAATGGACCACAAATGTGATTCAAAAATATAAAATAGCCACACAATACAGCTGGGAACCTGTCAAAGAAGGGACACTTTTTAATATTAGTACTGCTAACTTGAGCAGCTGACAAAATAAAAGAATCCACATGCATTTCTGAAATAAAAGCACTCTATAACTGATTATTACAGTTATTTATTAATTGTAAACCCTCCATGTTTTCTTCTAAAATTGCCATTTTGTGGCGGGATTATTAGGGGAAGAGCAACATTTTGAGCCAAAATCGGGGACAGTTGAGAGGTTTGGATATGCCTAATTCTATAAAGAAATTTATTTGCATGTACCTCTCAACCTGTTAATGCAGGAAATCTGGACAAGGCCAAATATAAGGGGGGGGGGGGGACATACAAACAGTAATAAAAATTGCTCTTGTATAAACTGAGACAGTTGATAGAATAACAGGTCTTGCTTTAACATGCATTTTTCTGAAGGTTATGAAGTCTGAAACTCAGTGTCTGTCATTATTTAGTGACTTCATTCCTAAATGATTTGACAGAAAACCACAAATTTTATGAGGAACAAACCAAAAATAAGAAGCAAAAATCTCTTCATTCTGCAAAAATCTGGACAGTTGAGAGGTATAGTTCAGCCGAGGCTGTCTGAGTTTGCTGCCCTTCCCCCCCTCATAAAATCATGGTCGAATGGAGCTTCCCCCCCTACAGCCATTCCAATGAACCATTACTTGGCTATTTCACCCCATTTCCCATAAACACTAACCGGGAAAAGCCGAAAAACAAAAACCATAAGCACTAATGTGCATACTGCTTTACTTCTGCGATGATTTGGACTTCATTTGAAAGTTTTATTTTGCATTTTACAGCGCAAACACTAATAGATATCATATCTGCTAAACAAAGCAATGCAGTCTCACAATGAAAACAGACTTAGCATTAAAACTTCTCTGCCCTTGAAAACTCACATTCACTGAAACAGCATTGAAACCCACATTCAAAGAAAATACATTTTGCCAGTGGCAGATTAACTTTGGGTTTGGGCTGTTTTCAAATCACAGGCCCCTTGCACACAAAACATACACATGCTCTTTCATACACCTTCCTGATTGTATTAAATTATATTCCTTGTACAATACAGTACAGTTTTAGAGGGTGTTTTAAATTTATTGTTTTGAAATGTTTCCAGTAAACAATGAAACAAAATGCATGCACCTGTAATGACAAAACTGCCCAATTCAGAACATTTCCATCATAAAAGTCTACTCAAACTTCTACAGTCCACCAGTATCAGTACATATGCACAATCTCTGAAGAAGTAAAAGTCATCTAAATAATTCCACATTAAAGAGATCTGTAACTAATGAAGAGCTTGCTGCTGGCAAACAATGTTGTATTTCATTGTTTCATCTACAAATAAAGTGCCTGTTACCCTTGAGGAATAAATTGCCTATCTTACACTAAAAAAATGATAAGCTAGCAATATTGCAATAGGGAATGGATGGCAAACTGATGATAGGTTCATAGTTACTAGATATCTTCACCAAAAAGGAGTGCAGCATCCACCCCCTTTGCAAAGTACAGTATCAACAATGCATCTATCTACTGTGGGAGTAGAACCCACAGCCTTTTGCATCAAAAGCAAGTATACTACCTGTTGTGCTATTAACAAGGCAAGCAGACTCAGCATAAGCAGCACTAAACTTTTGCTCCTCTGCAGCTCTCAGCTCCTTGTAAAATCTACTCACTCAGCTGTATCTCTGAACTTTGCAGTACAAAGAAATCTGGAAAAAGCCAAAGTTTATTGTAGGGGGGGCAAAAGCCCAAAAAACAGGGACACATTTTAAACATTGCTTGTATAATGATGGAAAGTTACTAGAATAAAATGCTGTGCTACCACCATACATTTCACTGCCGAGCTTTAAACCCAGGACCCTGAGAAAAACAGTCAGAGCAACATACCACTATGCCAAATCAGCTGTTTTGTGAAAGAGGAAGCCGGAAACTTAAATGGCTACCATTTAGTGAATTCAGTTCTCACCATAGCACAGCTTTCAACCTGTTAGCACAGAACACCTGAACAAAGCCAATAATGGGTGAATAAAGCCCCCAAACATTCAGTGAATTCAGTTCTCACCATAGCTCTCAATCTCTTAGCAAAAAACACCCGGACAAAGCCAGTAATGGGGGAATATAGCCCCAAACATATTCAGTGAATTCAGTTCTTATCATAGCTCTCAACCTTAGCACAAAAAACCTGGATGAAGCCAATAATGGGGGAATACAGTCCCAAAAATAGGGACACATTTCAAATATCCATCTTATACACAGAAAATTGCTAGAATAAACGTTTTTGTGTTACCATGCACTTTCTGAAGAATATGAAGTCTGATATTCAAATGCGTGTCATTTTTTTACATTTGTTAACCAGGAAAGTCTGACTTGGAACAAAAGCTAATTTTTAGCAGAGGCCCAGGGAGAAACACTCCAAACAGACACATGTCTTTGTAAGATGGAAGGACATTAGAGGAAACAAACACAGGGAGAGCATACAGACTCCACAGACAAGGTAAGGCACCACAGCCAAGAATCAAAACAGAGAACCTGTAGGTGTCAGGCAACAACGCTACCACTGCACCAATGCACTACTGGTTTTGTAAGGACACAAAAATACAGAAACCATAGATTTTATGAGGAATAGAACAAGTGGGAAAAATCTGCAATGTTTCTACAAATGGTGGTGGGTAGGGAATTCAGGCTCCTGCCACCTGGGCTCAAGGTACATGGTTCAAGCCTTATTCTCTACCCACCACCATGTAGCAACTGGGGCATTTTACACACACACCCTACCTGTCCTCCATAAAACAGCTGGAGCCTCCATCTGGATGCAGTCTGGTGACCTTTCAGTCTGCGTGGTTATCACCGCATTTTATTTTTCAATTTTGTTGTTTAATTTCTTTTTTCTTCAGGTGGGGGGGTTGCGGTCCTGCAGTCCTATAGCACGAGCCGCCCCTGGAGAAACTTCCTTCTATCCAAGTAAGGTATGGGCAAACACAGAAACTTGTAACACAGCCCTGAATTCAGCATTAACCCGAAAACTGGACTATACTAGCTTAGAAAGGCGGGAAAAGAAGTATTTTTTTTGTTTTTTGGAATTTTTGTCAGAAAATAAAGCAGATACAATCAAAAAAACACTTTAAATGCACATAAATGGCTGTCATACTTAAGTGTATAGCCTACAACAGTTAAACAGGTAATTTAAATACAAAAACGACGTTGTTAAAGTATAGGCAGTAAAATAAGTACAATATGTAGCTGAAACAAGTTTTTTTTAAAATCACAGAAACTCTAGAAAATCAGTGTTTAAGGCAGAATTAGCTAAAGGCAGCAAGAAAATGCAGAAAAATGATACTTAATCACTCCAAAGTCTCTCTTTTGTCTCTCTGCTGCTGTAGAACTCTGCAGGGCACCAGGCAGGAGCTTGCTGAGCTGTATACTAGCACAAAAACCTTGCAAATGTGGGTTTTATAGCAGGGAAATGAAAGAAATAGAAATTAGCCCAAAATGGCCAATAAACTACTAATTTCTGGGATGAAACCACTCCTCTAGGGACAGATAGGCTGCTCAAAATTCCCTCTCTCACAGTGAACAGAGAAACTTCCTTGTATCCAAGTAAGGTATGGGCAAACACAGAAACTTGTAACACAGCCCTGAATTTACCACTAACCTGAAAACTGGTCTATACTAGCTTAGAAAGGTAGGAAAACAAGTATATATTTTTTTGTTTTTTGCTTTTTTTTCCAGAAAATAAAGAAGATACAATCAAAAAAACACTTTAAATGCACATAAATGGCTATCACACTTGAATGTGTAGACTGCAACAGTTAAACAGGTAATTTAAACACAGAAACGACTTTGTTAAAGTGCAGGCAGTAAAATAAGTACAATATGTAGCTGAAACAAGCTTTTTAAATCACAGAAACTCTAGAAAATCAGCATTTTAGGTGGAATTAGCTAAAGTCAGCAAGAAAATGCAGAAAAATTATACCTAATCACTCCAAAGTCTCTTTTTTGTTTCTCTGCTGCTGTAGAACTCTGCAGGGCACCAGGCAGGAGCTTGCTGAGCTGTATACGCTGATCCGAAGGGCCTTTTATTTCATCATCTTTATATCCTTGGTTCATGAAGTTCACTTTCATAGTCTGCAATTCTTTAATAAAATCATCTTTTCTTGTATTCAGTCGTGAAGATCACAAAAACTGAGCAATTAAAATGTTCTTATAAACATGCTCTGGGGGAATGCTCGTCCTGTGTAGCAAATTATTTTTCCAGCATTTTTTTTATATATTGAGTTTTGCAGTGGTGTGGTGGTTAGCATTGTGACCTCATAGCAAGACGTTTGCCGGCTCTATTCTCAGCTGGGGTGCCTTCTGTACGGAGATTGCATGTCCTCCCGGCATTCACATGGATTTCCCCCGGGTACTCCAGTTTCCTCCCACATTCCAAAGACATTCATCTGGAGCATTTCTCCCCAGGCCTCCGCTGAAAATAGGCTGTATCGTAGTCAGACTTTCCTGATCAACAAATGTTAAATAAATAAAATATAAATAATTGAGTCTGGAATCTACCTTCCTCATCCTGTGTAACCTGGACATCGAAGAAATCCATATTGTGTTGGAATACGAGACAGTAAATTGAAGAAACAAAGTACTTTTTTCAAGATAACAGACAAAGTCATGTAAACTTGAGCAGAGCCTTCCCATAAGAAGAAGAAAACATCACCCAGAAACCTTTTATAGTATTTCAAATAAATGGAAAAGGGATGTTGGCACATGAAGTGGTAATTTTCCCATTTGGCTGTGACCATATTGGCATAGCTATTTGGACACAAAGTCCCCATAGCTACACCTAAAGTTTGTAGATATATTTTATCATTAAAAATAAAGATGTTATTTTCCATTATCAATTCAGGCAGTATACATATGAGGTTGATCTGAGAATTATTGTAATCACTGTTCAAAGTTAAGAATTGTAGAACTGCTTCTATCCCAGTTTTTTGGGTACAACAGTAAAGAGGGTTCGCACATCTAAGGTAATCATATAGCATTCCTTTCTCTCAACATTCATATTTACACTATATGAGAGTATTCACTCTGGCTACTTTCCATTAAAGGGAATACACATTGTCTTCACAGTACTATAATACTTTATTTGTTCTTCTTCTTTGTTTTACAGTCTGCTGTCTTTCCTTTTTATACTCAGAAGTGTATTTTAAGATTACTGTAACTAATGTGGTAAGTGATGGTGCACTCAGAATGTATGACAAGTCTTGGGAATTCCTGCCATAGGCCACTATAACCTCTTTACCTCTTTTGCTGTCACTAGGACTTCCAAACAGCTCCTTGCTAAATGCTTCACAGGTATTGTTGTAAGAGTGCTACATTACCTAAAACTGTTATTTTCTGAGGAGTTTACATTTCCTTTTTAAAATAACTTCCATTGCTAAATTTATTTGTCTTTTTAGTTTGGGGTGAATGGTCGTTCACTCTTGAGTGACTAACATTTGTGCAATATATTGGATAACCCATTTGAAATGCTGTTTGGCTGTATGACTATCATGGTATTGTTTCATGTGCAAATGCCATTAATATATTACCATACATGTCCTGTTTGGGGCATTCTTTACTATGTGACTGTACTATTTTCTTGTAAATACACTATTTAGGATATTATTTTGTTCTGTGACAGTGGTTTGTGCTATGTGACTGCCATTTATGCATGTTTATAAACACCCCCTACTGGGCTACTGTTTAGCTATGTGGCTACCATTACAGTATTTTGGTGCTCACCTGATTTGGGAAAGTGTTTCACTTTGTGACCTCTCATTAGTGCATATCTATGCGTACCTGATTAGTTATACTGTGTTGCTGCTATCAGTCCATTTTGGTGCTCACCCTACATGCAATACTGTTTCACTGAATGATATCTATTAGTGCATCCCTGTTAATACTTCATTTGGGTATAGTTTTGTTGTGTGACTCCCATTAGTTTATTTTTAGTGCATTCAGGAAATATTCAAAAGTACATTTCACAAACATCAGATAATTTGGAAGATGGCAGAGTAAGTTTTTGGATATGCAGAATCTCCTGCGTATAGGCAATTTGGCAAGGGTAATTACAGATACTGCAGGCTAAGCATTTTTTTCAGTGCATTACCTGGTTAAAGTTTACTTATCTGTAAAAGGGAATTATGCCCCGGTTATGCTTTTATCAGTAATCTGCACAATCTATGTACACATATAAGTGCATATGTGTGTGTGTGTGTGTGTGTGTGTGTGTGTGTGTGTGTGTGTGTGTGTGT